>NC_053425.1:95683118-95983118 GCF_007990345.1 Gossypium hirsutum
AGGCATCATTCAAATGTACTTCGGAATTACGGATAGCACCGTCATGCTTCGACAACCAAGTAATCGCATTGCCGGGACTTAACCCGGATTAGTAACTCGCACAAATACCTTCGGGATAGCCGAATAGTATCTCGACAAATGCCTTCGATCTTAGTCGGATATGGTCACTTAGACAAAGCTTCGGACTTAGCCGGACATCATTCAAATAACCATGCACATTAACAATAAATCATGGCACATTCGTATTTCGTTTTCGTTAGTAAAACTCAAACACAAGACATTTATCATTCTTGCAATTTCGGCTCAATAGCCACACAAAGAGCATGATTTTGGTTTGCTTAAAACATGATCTAATCAAATCATAATTTAAGCTCTTTTACTCAAGAACTTACCTCGGGTGTTGTCGAACGATTCCGATAGCTATTCGACCACTTTTTCCTTCCTTTATCGATTTAGTTCCCTTTGCTCTTGAGCTTAATTAACAAATAAATTGATTTAATCATTTGAGCATCGGAAAGAGGAACACAAGGCACTTAGCCCATTTTTATACATTAGACATTAAAGTCACATATGTACGGAATCATGAATCAAACTCAACATTTTAGCTAATTTTCCCCTTGGCCGAATTTTCTAAGCCAAGACAAAAGCATCAATATGCTTGCCTCTAACGAATACATGCAACACCAATCTCCTTCCTATGGCCGAATATGCATGTCTATGTTGGGCCGATTTCAACACTTAATACATTCTACAAGTATGGTCACTTGTATTGACTAAACACCCTTTTGTTTCAAGTTCAAACTTGGCTAATACACACATATATACACTAGTAAAGCATCCTCTCCCTTTCCATCAATTTAACACATGCATTACTCATTAATATACAAAAATTATATTCGGCCTTAGCACACAACTTGCTAGCCGATTCTTCTCCATCTAGCAACCAATGCACATATGTGCTCACTCAAAAATGCTAAAAAGAAGATTCAAGAATCATCAATCCACCATCACATGCATCATTAACAAGCTTCATATTTAGCATGCAATGGCATTAACACAAAATCTACCTAGCCGAATATCATCCCCATGACATAGCAAAGATTTGAACCATGGGTAATAGAACTCAAGCTAGCAACTAAAAACATGCATGAATCTCAAGGCACAACCTCAAACATACCTTGATCTAGATCAAGTATGGCCAAACCTCCTCCTAATCCTCTTCCAAACCAAACATGAAGCAAGAACTCCTTCCTCCTTCCTTTGAATTTTCGGCCAAATGAAGATGAAAAAGGATGAACAAAATTTTCTCTTTTCTTTTCTTTAACTCACGGCAATGGGGGGGAAACAACTACACACTTTTTTTTTTTCATCATATTCCCTTTCATTATTTTATGCCCATGCTCCTTATTTTATTTTTTCCACCCATGATGCACCAACACAACATGTCTATGACATGTCTTGCCCATCACACTTGGTCTACCATGCTTGTCATGGCCGGCCACTACTAGTTAGGGGGGAATTTGACATGCAAGTCCCCCCTTTTTATTTCATGCTCTAATAGGTCCTTATGCTTCGACCTATCACATTTCAAAAATGTCGCACATAAGTCCTATTGACTAAATTCACATGCAATCGACTAAATCGAAGCTTGAAATTTTCACACATTCATAATTACATATTCTAGACAATAAATATCACATTCAAACATTTCGGTGACTCGGTTTAGCGGTCCCGAAACCACTTCCCGACTAGGGTCAATTTTGGGCTGTCACAACTCTCCCCCACTTAAGAAATTTTCGTCCCCGAAAATCTTACCGGTAAATAGGTTTGGGTATCGTTCTTTCATCGAGCTCTCGGTTTCCCAAGTAGCTTCCTCGATCCCGTGTTTGAGCCATAACACCTTAACTAACGGAACCCTTTTGTTTCGCAACTCTTTCACTTCACGAGCTAGGATACGAATCGGTTCTTCTTCATAACTCAAGTCAGATTGAATTTCAACTTCTGAGGGATTAATCACATGTGACGGATCGGATCTATAACGTCGAAGCATCGAAACATGAAAGACATCGTGAATCTTTTCAAGTTCAGGGGCAAAATCAATCTATACGCAACCGGACCAACTCGTTCGGAGATTTCGTACGGCCCAATGAATCTCGGGCTCAACTTGCCCTTACAGCCAAATCTGATACTTTTTTCCAAGGCGAAACTTTAAGAAACACTTTATCTCCCACCTGATATTCAATGTCTTTTCGTTTCAAATCCGCATACGATTTTTGACGATCTGTGGCTGCTTTCAGACTTTCACGGATTACCTTTACTTTCTGTTCGGCATCCTTAATCAAATCAACTCCGAAAATTTTACTTTCACCGAGCTCGGTCCAAAACAATGGTGTACGGCATTTACGACCGTACAAAGCCTCGTAAGGTGCCATCTTAATACTTGATTGAAAACTATTGTTGTAAGCGAATTCAATCAAAGGTAAATACCGTTCCCATGAACTACTGAACTCGAGGATGCAACATCTCAACATATCCTCAAGTATCTGAATTATCCGCTCAGATTGACCATCGGTTTGGGGGTGAAAAGCAGTGCTAAAATGCAGCTTGGTACCCAAAGCTTCTTGCAATTTCCTCCAAAATCGCGAGGTGAATCTCGGATCTCTATCCGACACGATAGAAATAGGTACCCCGTGTAATCTCACAATCTGAGAAACATACAATTCGGCTAGTTTATCCAATGAAAAATCCGTACGCACGGGGATAAAGTGAGCCGACTTAGTCAGTCTATCAACAACAACCAAATCGCATCCTTCTTACTTGCTGACAATGGCAGTCCGGACACAAAGTCCATTGTGACTCGATCCCATTTCCACTCGGTATCATGATCGGCTGAAGTAATCCTGAAGGCACTTGATGTTCCGCTTTCACTTGTTGACATATTAAACATCTCGAAACAAAGTCGGAGATGTCTCGTTTCATACCATGCCACCAAAACCAACGTTTCAAATCGTTGTACATTTTCGTACTCCCCGGGTGAATTGACATTCGGCTACAATGGGCTTCGTTCAGAATCATCGAAATGAGTCCCGAATTCCTTGGAACGCACAAACGACTTCTGAACCTCAAACAATCATCATCATCAATTTGAAACTCCGATTCCTTGTTCGGAACACACTCAGCCCGTTTTGCAACCAATTCATCATCAACCTTCTGGGCTTCACGAATTTGATGAATCAATAATGGTTTGGCTTTTAATTCAGCTACTAACACATTGTCGGGTAGAACCGACAAGTGCACATTCATCGCTCGTAAAGCAAACAATGATTTCTGGCTTAAGGCGTCCGCAACCACATTAGCCTTTCCCGGGTGGTAATCAATGACAAGCTCGTAATCTTTCAACAACTCAAGCCAACGTATTTGTCGCAGATTTAAGTCTCTTTGAGTCATCAAATATTTGAGACTTTTGTGATCCGAAAATACATGGCACTTTTCACCAAATAAGTAATGTCGCCATATTTTTAAAGCAAATACGATGGCAGCTAGTTCAAGATCATGGGTCGGATAATTTTTCTCATGTGGCTTTAATTGTCTCGACGCATAGGCCACCACTCGACCTTCTTGCATCAATACGCAACCCAACCCAAGTAGGGATGCGTCACTATAAATGACAAACTCTTTGCCTGATTCGGGTTGCACTAAAATTGGAGCTTCAGTCAAATAAGTTTTTAGTTGATCAAAACTTTTCTGACATTTCTCCGTCCATTCGAACTTAACATCCTTTTGAAGTAGCTTCGTCATTGGTGTGGCTATCATCGAGAAACCTTTGACAAATCGTCGGTAATAACCGGCGAGCCCCAAGAAGCTCCGAACTTCGGTAATATTTCTTGGAGGCTTCCAGTTAAGTATGGCTGAAATTTTGCTCGGGTCAACTCGAATACCCGATGCGGATACCACATGACCCAAGAAGCTAACCTCTCTTAACCAGAACTCACACTTACTGAACTTAGCATATAACTGCTTATCCCGCAAAATTTGCAACACTAGTCTCAGGTGCTCAGCATGTTCGGTCTCATCTCTTGAATAGACCAAGATGTCATCAATGAACACAACTACGAACCGATCCAAATATGGTCTGAAGATCCGATTCATCAAATCCATAAATACCGCAGGGGCATTAGTGAGCCCAAACGGCATCACTAAGAACTCGTAGTGACCATATCTCGTTCTGAAGGCAGTTTTGGGTATGTCCGAATCTCGAATTCGCAACTGATAATAGCCCGATCTCAAATCTATTTTTGAGAACACTGAGGCTCCTTTCAGTTGGTCGAACAAATCATCGATACGCGGTAACGAATATTTGTTCTTTATCGTCACTTTATTCAGTTGACGATAGTCAATGCACAACCTCATGGTTCCGTCCTTCTTTTTCACGAACAATACTGGTGCACCCCAAGGTGAGAAACTTGGTCGAGCAAAACCTCTATCCGTCAATTCTTGCAACTGAGCTTTCAACTCTTTTAACTCGGTTGGTGCCATACGATACGGAGCCATCGAAATCGGCGTAGTCCCAGGTACAAGCTCAATACCAAACTCTATCTCCCGAACAGGTGGTAAACCCGGTAATTCTTCAGGAAAAACATCTGGGTATTCACAAACCACCGGCACAGATTCGGGTTTCTTTTTAATTCTTTGTCATCAAGTACATACGCAAGGTATGCTTCGCACCCTTTTCTTACATATTTCTGGGCCAACATTGAGGATATTACAGCTGGCAACCCATCCAAGTCCGTAGACTCAACTCGGATTACTTCGTTATTTGCGCACCTCAATTCAATAGTCTTGCTTTTGCAATTCACAACCGCATCATGCACAGTCAACCAATCCAACCCGAGAATAACATCAAATTCATTAAACGGCAAAAGCATCAAGTTCGCCGGAAAACAGGAACCTCGAATTACTAGGGGACATTTCTTACACACTTTGTCGACAAGCACGTAACGACCCAAGGGATTTGACACCCGAATTACGAACTCAGTAGACTCAATAGGTAAAGTCTTACTGGATGCTAAGGTTTCACATATGTAAGAATGAGTAGAACCGGGGTCAATCAAAGCAATTACATTAGTATCAAAGAGAGTAAAAGTACCGGTAATAACATCAGGCGAAGAAGCATCCTCGCGGGCACGTATAGCATAAGCTCTAGCAGGCGCACGAGCCTCGGATCTGGTCGTAGCATCTCTAGATCCTCTCTGACCACCACTAGCATTGCCCGTATTTCCAGATGGTCTATCTCGAGCAGTGGTAGCACCCGGTTTCCCACTCTGATTTACATTCTGTTCAGACAACCTCGGGCAATCTTTAATGAAGTGGTCAACTGATCCGCACTTGTAACAGGAGCGGTCAGGGAATCTACAACTCCCCGAATGCCATTTACCGTAATATCGACATTTCGTTCTGTCTCGATGTTCATTCCCAACACTGGCGACCGAAGTGCCTCGTGTACCCACAGGGGGTCGATCACGATCTCGTCTAAAAAGGCCCGAAGTGCCTCTCGACCAGCCCACATCATCTCGAAATTTCTTCGATGCCTGTTGAAGAGACTTTCCCGAAGATCTTTTACGAAACTCTCCAGTTCCACATCAACTTTTTGTTTTTCTTTTCTAAGCTCTTCGGCTTTACAAGCTCGCTCGACAAGTACTACGAACTCTCGTATTTCAAGAACGCCAACGAACATTTTTATATCTTCATTCAGCCCATCCTCGAAGCGTTTACACATGATAGCCTCGGACGAAACACATTCCCGAGCGTATTTGCTAAGTCTAACAAATTTTCGCTCGTAATCAGTAACCGACATGGAACCTTGCTTAAGCTCAAGAAATTCCTTCTGTTTTTATCAACAAATTTCTGACTAATATACTTTTTCCGAAACTCAGTTTGGAAAAACTCCCAAGTTACTTGCTCTCGGGGCACAACAGAAGTCAGAGTACTCCACCAATAGTAGGCAGAATCACGTAGCAAGGAGATAGTACACTTTAAGCATTCATCGGGTGTACAAGATAGCTCATCGAGTACCCGGATAGTGTTGTCCAACCAAAATTCAGCTTGCTCGGCATCGTCGCTATCCGTAGCTTTAAATTCAGTAGCCCCATGTTTTCGGATTCTGTCAACTGGGGGCTTATTTGACCTTATTTGGTCAGTTACCGGAGGTATTGTAGGTGCGGGGGTGGTATTAGTCGGGAAGGGAGGTTGTGGAACAGCCGTATTAGTTCGAATGTATTGGTTGAACCAATCATTCATCACGCTATAGAAAGCTTGTCTAGCTTCATCATTCGGGTTACTAGCATTAGGTTGAGAGTCCACCGGCGCTGTCCCTTGTGCGGGAGCAGGCGCTACACTCTCAAGATCATCAGCTACCGCTCGGTCGGGATCGGGATCCATTACTATAAATAAACACATTTGCAAATGTCAGAAATCACCACACTATCAAATAATCACATAAAATGGCATGTATAGCTAGACCCAACGCATTACGGTAGTCCTAGAATCGACTAAACCGTAGCTCTGATACCAATCAAATGTAACACCCCGAACCCGAGACCGTCACCGGAGTCGAACACGAGGTGTTAACAAACTTTAAAAATTTTCCAGACACTGCCAATCTGCGTAATAGTCACTTTAAAAATCATATCTTGAGTTCAGAAACTCGGACTCCAGTTCCGAAAATTTTCCCTGAAACTAGACTCATATGCTCATCTACATATTTTTTTCTAGAATTTTTGGTCGGGCCAATTAGTACAGTTTATTAGTCAAAGTCTCCCATGTTACAGGGATCGACTACCCTGACCTTTGCGCATTACGACTTGGATATCTCCCTGTACAGGGCTTCAATACTGATGCCGTTTGTTTCTATAGAAACTAGACTCAGAGAGGAATCTATACATATATGGCTTGACTCCTAATTGTCTCTGGTTAATTTGTAATGAATTTCGAAAGTCGGAACAGGAAATCCAGAAACCGTTCTGGCCCTATCTCACAAGAACCTGAATATCTTTTAAAATACTGTCTGTATGATTGTTTCGTTACTTTCCTGTGAAAATAGATTCATCAAGGTTCGTTTACATAATTTATTAACTATTTAATTCCATTCCTACTATTTTTAGTGAATTTCCAAATCTACATCACTGCTGCTGTCAGCATCTGCCTTTAAGGTAGACTTTACCTATTTCATAGTTTCCATGATTCAACTAGCCCTTTTTGCATAAGTAGCACAATTTATGATAGTGATTAACCATTCCCATGGCCAATCCTTGTGAAGCCTATCCACACCTCTCAATAACCATATCCATACCAAATGATTATAACATTACACTCAAACATATATAAGCCATTTTCGCATGGCTATCCAAAATTATACAAGTCCAAAGGGTCCATGACCCACAACAAACGGGTAGTCCTATACATGCCATTTCGAAGTTCAACCAAAATTGTACCAAAAGGGGGGCTTTGATAGTGTGGGTGACTTCGACTTCAAAATCCCGAGTCCGATAGCTGGAGAACCAAAATCTATAAAATAGAGGATCAAAGAAACAGAGTAAGCAATTTATGCTTAGTAAGTTTTGAGCAAGGAATTCCAGCACAGCAAAAGTATAGCATTCATATAGCTAAACGAATAATTTCATATGCACAAATTTTCGATATCATACTTGCTTCACATTACCAACCCTTATGTACATACACAAAAGATCAACTTAGCCAAAGGCCGGTAGCTCGTTTATCAACTGAGCGAATACTTATTTGTAAGGGCTCAACTAAATTCAAGCACATACGAAACATACCTCAATGTTGGGATGTTTCTAGAGTATTTACTGAAATTTTTACAGCAAGATCATTCATTCCCAAATCACGTACCTTCGGAATTTAACCGGATATAGCTACTCGTTCAAATGCCTTCGGGACATAGCCCGGTTATAATAACTCGCACAATTGCCTTCGGGACTTAACCCGGATTTAGTAACTCGCACAAATGCCTTCGGGCTTAGCCCGGAATTAGTATCTCGCACAAATGCCTTCGGATCTTAGTCCGGATATGGTCACTTAGCACAAAGCCTTCGGGACTTAGCCCGGACATCATTCAAATAACCATGCACATTTAACAATAAATCATGGCACATTCGTATTTCGTTTTCGTTAGTAAAACTCAAACACAAGACATTTATCATTCTTGCAATTTCGGCTCAATAGCCACACAAAGAGCATGATTTTGGTTTGCTTAAAACATGATCTAATCAAATCATAATTTAAGCTCTTTTACTCAAGAACTTACCTCGGGTGTTGTCGAACGATTCCGATAGCTATTCGACCACTTTTTCCTTCCCTTTATCGGATTTAGTTCCCCTTTGCTCTTGAGCTTAATTAAACAAATAAATTGATTTAATCATTTGAGCATCGGAAAGAGGAACACAAGGCACTTAGCCCATTTTTATACATTAGACATTAAAGTCACATATGTACGGAATCATGAATCAAACTCAACATTTTAGCTAATTTTTCCCCCTTGGCCGAATTTTCTAAGCCAAGACAAAAGCATCAATATGCTTGCCTCTAACCGAATACATGCAACACCAATCTCCTTCCTATGGCCGAATATGCATGTCTATGTTGGGGCCGATTTCAACACTTAATACATTCTACAAGTATGGTCACTTGTATTGACTAAACACCTTTTTGTTTCAAGTTCAAAACTTGGCTAATACACACATATATACACTAGTAAAGCATCCTCTCCCTTTCCATCAATTTAACACATGCATTACTCATTAATATACAAAAATTATATTCGGCCTTAGCACACAACTTGCTAGCCGATTCTTCTCCATCTAGCAACCAATGCACATATGTGCTCACTCAAAAATGCTAAAAAGAAGATTCAAGAATCATCAATCCACCATCACATGCATCATTAACAAGCTTCATATTTAGCATGCAATGGCATTAACACAAAATCTACCTAGACCGAATATCATCCCCATGACATAGCAAAGATTTGAACCGTGGGCTAATTAGAACTCAAGCTAGCAACTAAAAACATGCATGAATCTCAAGGCACAACCTCAAACATACCTTGATCTAGATGCAAGTATGGCCAAACCTCCTCCTCATCCTCTTCCAAACCAAACATGAAGCAAGAACTCCTTCCTCCTTCCTTTGAATTTTCGGCCAAATGAAGATGAAAAAGGATGAACAAAATTTTCTCTTTTCTTTTCTTTAACTCACGGCAATGGGGGGGGGAAACAACTACACACTTTTTTTTTTCATCATATTCCCTTTCATTATTTTATGCCCATGCTCCTTATTTTATTTTTTTCCACCCATGATGCACCAACACAACATGTCTATGACATGTCTTGCCCATCACACTTGGTCTACCATGCTTGTCATGGCCGGCCACTACTAGTTAGGGGGGGAATTTGACATGCAAGTCCCCCCTTTTTATTTCATGCTCTAATAGGTCCTTATGCTTCGACCTATCACATTTCAAAAATGTCGCACATAAGTCCTATTGACTAAATTCACATGCAATCGACTAAATCGAAGCTTGAAATTTTCACACATTCATAATTACATATTCTAGACAATAAATATCACATTCAAACATTTCGGTGACTCGGTTTAGCGGTCCCGAAACCACTTCCCGACTAGGGTCAATTTTGGGCTGTCACACTCAATTTTTTATCATTAACCACACAACAGGATCTTGGTGGTAATGGTTTACAACACTTGAAATCACTTTAACTTTTAGTTATTTATGGCTGTCCAATCTGAAATATTTGTTTCAAGAGATTCAGGCACTCACATCCCTGAATACACTGGTTATTGCTACTTGCAAAAACTTGGTATCATTGCCACTTGGTTTGGAAAATCTAACTGCATACAATCTCTAATTATTGCGGATTGCGAACAGCTTGATTTGAGTAGGACACAAGGATTCCAAGAGAAAGAAGTAGAAGAAGATGGTTTCAGCCTTCTATCATTGGGAATTATAAGCTTACCTAAGCTGGGGGCTCTACCCCAACGGCTTCTACGAGGGTCCGCCAACACCTTAAAGAATCTGACCATTGCAGACTGTGAACCTCACAACTTCAGCAGAGTGGCACAATCTCACATCACTTGAAAAACTTGCTATCATCCACTGCCCACGACTGTCAAGTCTGCCAAATAACATGCAACGCCTCAAGCAATTGAAGATTGAATATTGTCCTCTTTTAAGTCAAACAAGGAACCGGTGTGGATTGGCTCAACATTGCTCATGCCTCTTTTATTGTTTTGGATGGCAATGCAATTTCAGCTAATGATAACTGATCAGCCCGCCATTCTTTGTAAGACTTGATTTCTTTTTACTGAAAGATGTTGGTGAACTTAGCATTGTTTAGAAGATTTCATAATTCCTTGTTATTGAATGGCAGGGGAATTGGTGGTTATACCAAAGTATTGTCGATGCGAATCCCAAAAGTTGAGCGGGAGAGGTGTTGTTGGCTTCCAATGTCTCCTCACTGTTAGGTTGTAATATAGATTAAGCTGTTTGTGCTTTGATATTTTATTTAAACACTGTCTGTATTTCCTTTTTGCTGATTTTTACTCGGTTTGTATATTTGGAATTGGATTTAAGATTTAGCTGCTGCTTTTCTATTGAATTTAAGGTTTGTATCACCCTCATATCCATTGTTGAAAGGGCTGAACTTATTTCAGATTGGGGTTTGAATTTTTTTTATTTAAGTTAATCTCTTAACTTAACAACTGTTTTCCATTTAGCTTTGAACTTTCTTTTATCTAAGTTAGCCATTGATATTTACATTTTAAAAAAATTGGATAAAAAACAATTCAAGTTTTAACGTGGAAACAATTGTCAAATTTAGAAACTATTGAAAAAGAAGAAGTTAAAATCCCAATATAAAAATTAACAAGTTGAAGCTTAAAAAAATGAGTTGAGGAATGTTTATTTATTCATTTGAACGGCATTGTATATGTCTAGTCATGCAATGTGCTCTCTCTCTCTCTCTATATATATATATATTTACTTGATGTTTATTACTTTTTTTATAATGTATAATTAAGAGGTTAGTACACACGCACCCATGTTAAGGGTGTTTAAAGGGAACTATCTAAATAAAGACTTATCATTATTCTCTCAAAAATTCGAACCCAAATAAATTCTCAAATAAATAGCTCTTAATTATCAAGCCAATCACAAAAGTTTATTACTTCCTTTTTATTAATTGTATTTTCATTATTTTCTTTTATTTTTTTGGTTTGAATTCTGATTTTGCCATATTTTTTCTTTTAGGCTATAATGTGTCAATTAATTTGCTTTAGAGATTTTTCTAGCCTATATCTATAATTGTATAATATATAAATATATAGAAGCCGAAGGAATTTTTGAATGAATAGGAATATCCTTAATTATTTATCATATTAATAAATTGATATCTAAAAATAATTATAATATTTAATTTTAAAAATTAGCTTAAAATAAAAGTAACAATTATACATTTAAAAATAATTATAATTTAATAAAAATTGTGATAATTACATATTTAAAAATAATTATAATTTAATTTACCGTTATCGTTTAAAAAAAGTTTGATGTAAACAAAATGTTGTTAATTTTAAAATAAAAGTATTACTTAAATAAAATTCTAAAGTATAAAATATAAAGAAAAGTTGTGATAATTATATTTAATTTACAAATATTAGTTAAAAGAAATTATAACTTAAATTTGATATTTAAAATTTAATTTTTTATTTAAAATAGCTGTGTTAATATTATTTATATAACATGAAGTTATTATATGAATAGAACTCTATGCATCTTAATTACTATTTATTTAGTATTAGGCTTATATACCAATTAAAGTTTTAATTTTAGCTTCATAATTAACATTTATTAGTTAGGTATATACAATCAATTAACAACTAAGAAAAAGTAATGGTAAAAAAATGAAGATTGTTAGCAATAATAAGTTAGAATTATATAAAAAAGAATGAAACATTAAAACAATGGTTCTTCAAAAATGAAATATTGAATCATATTTTGAACAATAATGACATCGAAGAGAGATATGTTAGGTTAATTGATGATGAGGCAATATAATATTTTGATATTATTTTTAATTTTTTTTGTAAATTTTTTATATTATGCGAAGCAATCAATCTTAAATAAAAATTTTTATTTATCCATTATTGGATTTATTTTAAAAAGAAATTTAATTTCAACAATTATTTTTTAATTGTTATGATTAAATGTAATTATTGATTTAGTGTGAATTACATTTTGTATTTACTTTCTTGTATATTATTTTAATAATTTTATGTATTAATTCAGTTTTTTATTTTTATTATTTTTAAAATATTATTTTATTCTCTCAAAATTTTCAAAACTAATTCACTTTAAACTAAGTTTCATTAAATTAGCATAAATATATATTTGAAATTATAAAAATATGTTATTTAATAAAGTAAAAATTATAAAATTATGTACAATGCATGTGACATTATAAGCTAGTAATTTACAAAATTATTATTTTGGAGATACCTTTGAACTAATGAGAGAGCCTTTTATTTTTTTTATCGTATTACTAAATTGACATTTACAAATATTTGTAATTTAATTTAAAAATATTAGTTAAAAAGTTGTGATAATTATAGCTTAGTAGAATTGTGATAATTATACATTTAAAAATAATTATAATTTAATTTAAAATTATTAGTTAAAAGCACAAGCTTGGAGAAACTTTTGAACTGACCAAAATACCTTTTAATTTTCATTATATTACTAAATTGACATTTAAAAATAATTATAATTTAATTTAAAACTATTAGTTAAAAAGTTGACATAAAATAGAAGTTGTAGTTTATTATACATTGAAAAATAATTATAACTTAGTAGAAGTTGTGATAATTACACATTTAAAAAGAATTAGGGTAAACTAACTATTTTGTCATTCAACTTTTAGCTTGTTTCTATTTTGCCCACTCAACTATAAATATTTCCAATTTAATCACTAAAATTTAAAAATTTGTCCCACTACACCCTTAAATATTTAAGAGTGGCATTTTAAAAAAAAAATCATAAACTAATTTCCCTGGCTAGTCACTATTGTTCCTTGTCATCATCTTCAACTCATAATCCAGTCAAAGCAACCTCTCTAACCTAAACCAAAACACTCACTAAATCGACACCACCAGTTTTTACCATCTCAACCCTCACCATTGAAAGCATAAGCCTTCCTTGCCTCAAGCATCACATTCAGCTCACCTCCACCACCTCATCAAATAAACAACACAGTAACTCTTCAAGGACTTGACCCAAAACTTGTTGGAGAAATTTGTAACAACTTGTTTTTTAGTGGTTTCGAAAATAGTGGTTTTGGGGCCATAAATCCAACGAGTAAGTTCGTATAATTAGTATTTTAATTATACGAGTCAATAATAATTTTTATATTGAATTTTGATTTGATGAATTTTAATTAATTGAATTAATAGTTAGTATAAGTGGTTGTCTTAAAAGTCAAGTGGTTTCAAAAAATGAGATATCAGGACCCCGTTTCTATAAACCGAGCTTATGAATATTTTTATGAAATATTTATAGAGTAATTATTTTGGTATGTGAAGGTTTGGTTTAGAAATTTTAATGTTTAGATAGTTAATTAAGGTAAAAGGATTAAATTGTAAAAGGGGAAAAAGTGAATTTCTATAGATTTAAAATACTAAAGGGACCACAATGGTGATTAGACCATGGTCAAAAATTCCAAGCGATGGTGGATATAATTAATCCAATAGCTTTTGGGCTATTTTCTCATTTAGTTTTAATTAGTTTAGGGTTAAATTGAAATTAAGCTTGTTTAGTTCAAATTTTGAAACAACTAAAGGACCAATTGTGCAATTAAACCTTTCTTAGATGGTAATTATACCATATACTTATATTATGGACGTTTATTGACATAATTTACAAATTTTACAATTTATATTAAAGGGGTAATTTAGTAAAAAGTTAAAATGTAAGTTAAATTAAAGAAGTTAAAAGATAATATCAACATTTGCTTTTCTTCTTCATGTGGAGAAAATTGAAACACCATGGCTAGGGCATTGAAAACTTCAACCAAACATTAAGCCCTTCGATTTGGTGAGTAAACCTTGCCCGTTTTTAGTGATTTTTATGTTTTTGAGCTCGTATTAATTCGATCTAGCTAACCCAAGGACTAATTTGTAAAACGGTCAAATGTTGTAGATTGTGCTATTGATGAGTTTGAGTTTTTCTTCAAGTTTTATGTTAGAATATTAAGCTTGGTTGCTAAATAAGACTATTTTGGAAAGTACTTTTTTGTTAATTTTAATGTTCAAGGACAAAAATGTGAAAATAGTAAAAGTACAAGGACTTGATGCAAAATAACAACAAGTATGGGCTTTAATGAAGTGGTAAATAGATCGGCTAAGCTTGGATTTAATTGAAATTGGTTAAATTGCATGTTTTGGACTTAGGGACTAAATTGCATAAAAGTGAAATGTTAGTGGTAATTTTTGTAAAAATTTCCAAATGACTTTATTCCATAAAATGAGTTAATTTTTCTGTTGGAATTAGTTAGTTGAATGAAATTATTATTTTAGATCAAGAACGACTAGAAAAACTAAGGGAAAGAGAAAAATTCAAAATAGTCCTATATATTTGTCATTGGTGCAGTTTAGTCAAGTAAGTTCATACGGTTTAATTTTAATACATTTTTAAACATATTACATGAAATTAATTGTATAACGTTGGATTATATTGATGCATGTAATTGAAAATGGAAATAATGAATTGATATGACATCGATCACTGATTGAGATATTCTGAGCCGATGAATGTTTGGTTGTTGAACTAATGCTTGCATATGGAATATGAGATAGTGAGATATTCATGTATTGTTCTGTGATGGAATGCTCTTAATCGATGAACATAGGATAGAGTACGATTGACATGCCAATAGGTTATTATGCGCACGGTATGGGATTGATCTGAGTAGTGAAGATAATTTGCATTTGTTACGGACTATCATGTTATATTATAGTGTTATCAGGTGTGCTGGATGGTACTGACTCTTATGAGCATCTAGTGTCATCGGGCTATGTTTATTGATCTTTAAAAATTATTGCAATGTGAAATTGATTTGTACTATTGTACTGAGTATTACTCACCTATTATGAGCTGTGATTGATAGGATTTTCTAAGAATAACTTTATTAACATGAACTTTGTTTTGTAAACTCGTTACTTGATTTTTTATGTTGACTCAGTTAGCTTTATCGTTGTAATCGACAAATTTAATAAGTTATATGAAAGCTTACTCGTGTTATTGTTTCGTTTCTTTGTAGATACTGTTTGGGGAAGTTGAATATCAGATCAACTTGAATAAATCATATTATCGAGGATCTTGGTAGATTATGAATTTGAACTTGGCTTATATGGCATGTAATAAGGGGATTTGAGTTTGTTTTGTAGTAGTCCATAAGTATTCATGTTATATAGCTTGGTGTGCTTATTATGTGTTTAGTTAAATGACTATTGATATGTGCTTGCATGATGCAAGTTTTGGTTGATTGGAAATAGGAAAGTGTAAGTCTTAACATTCAATATGGTATGATATTTGTGTGATTGCTAATCACTAGGTTATATACTTGTGAATTGAGATTCTAGTTTAAATGATTTGAATAACTAATGGTTATATACAAGCCTAATTCAAAGTTTAAGCATAAGTGAGTGAGCACGAAATAGTAAGTCAGCATGAGTTAGGTCTAGTATTTTTGGGTTTAAATGTAAGTTAGTTTGATTTTTTTGTAGTTTGTGCATTTTAACTAAGATAATGAAATGTATGCATTTGAATTATGGTGTCAGTGATGACACATTGGCTAAGCACATAAGTTGATCATTTTGGAATGCTTTGAGTGCTTTTGAATGTGTTTTAAGGGCTTGTATACATGTGCTTTTGATATGCTTAGGTACCTAAGCATTTGGATGTGAAATGAGCATATTTTGGGTCATTTTTGGCACACACGGATAGCCCACACGGGTGTGTGTCCCAAGCGTGTTAGGTGCAGGGTTCACACGGGCTGGCACACGACTTGCGACACGGCCGTGTGACCTAAGTCAGTAAGTTACACCGGTGGACACATGGGTGTGCACACAGGCATATGGAGTAGCCACACGAGTGTATGGGATAGCGACACGACCATGTTTGGAGCCAAACAGTCTAGGCTCTATCACATGGCCTAGATACACGGCCGTGTGGCCACTATTTTGAAAATTTTCATTTTTGTCCCAAATCTCTTGTTTTGTTTCAAATTGTTCCTGATTGTTCCTAAACTATTTTTTGAGGCCTCGTAGGCTCGATTTAAGGTCCGAAAATGTATGGTTTATTCCAACCTGAATTATATATGTATTTGTTAAATTAATTTGATTATTGGCTGCTACTTGGTATGAAATGTTCTGAATTGTATGGTAATACTTCGTAACCCTATTTTGGCCATGAAAACGAGTTATGAGTGTTATATTTAGTAGTATCAGAGCTACAGTTTAGTCGATTCTTAGACTAAACATTGCGTGATGAAGTCTAGAATTACATGCCATATAAACCTGTGATAGTGTGATATTGATGATCTGATCTAACCCCTATTTTTCTTATAGATTTAATTAATGTTAATAGAATCTGATCATACTAACCTTAATGAGGTAAAAGGTAAAATCCTGACTTATAAATAGGAGGTAAGCTATAGTTTATCGATTTTGTAAAAGCCTGATAGTGAAGTTAAAATGTCTTTTCAACTTAATGAGTCAATAGTTCACAAAAATTGCATCATCCAATTTAGTGGCTCCATAACATCTCCTCTTAATATGCTTCTTATAGCACCCCTAGGTCCACAACTAATTGAAATAGTTCGACGGCTCTTGTTTAATAAATTAAAAAGTATAATAACAAAGACTGCAAAAGTAAAACAGATGAAGATCCAATTAGGGCTGAGTACTGGCTTGAAATTATCCAAGGAATTTCCGGTGATATGACTTGTCTTCTTAATGATTATCTTAGATGTGTTATGTTTTTATTATTATTTATAAATAGGCAATGTGTATAATTGGTGGTCGACATTAAGACGCGAATAATTGGGATTTCTTCAGATTTTAATTCAAAAAGAGAAATGTCATCAAATGTCATATGAACAAGAATTTGTATAAGTTAATGAATGTAATTGAGAAATTGTGCCTGTGAATAATGTTAAACAATTGTATATGTAATATCCCGAATTAGGGTCGAGTCAGAACAGTGGTTTCAAGACCACAAATTTGAGATAGAAATAATTATTATATGATTCTTATGAGGTCTATGATATGAATGCATGCTTATGTGAAAGTTTCATGAAGAAATTCTATGCATAAAATGTCTAATTGAACTTTAGGGACCAAATTGAATAAGATGCAAAACTTGCATTCTAGAAGCTTTAAGTATGAAATTGCTTTAGATTATGAATTAGAGGGTCCTAATTAGCAATTTGACCAATTTTTATAATTTTGGACAAAAATTGGACATGCATAGGAAAAATTTGAAAGAAAACCCCTAAGGGCATTTTGGTCATTTGATAATTAAAAGAATAAAAAGGGAAAGTCAAAGAAAAAATGTGTCTAGTGCTAGCCGAATTTCTCAATAGCCATAGCTAGGGTTTTTTTCAACATTTCCAAGCTTGATTGTAAGTACTCCTTAGCCCCGTTTTTAATGTTCTTTGTATTTTTGAAGTCTTTGAAGCGTGACCTACCCATTTCTAGCTATATTTTGAGCTAGGGTTCATGTATGAAATTTGACCCATATGTAACATGCATGTATTTTGTTGATTAATAGAGGAATATGAATGTTTGATGCATGATAAACATCTTTTACTAAGTGATTTTTAGTGAAAACACATAAAAAAGGGACTTGTTTGTAAAAGTGTAAAAGTGAGTAGTAATAATGCTAAATGAAGGAAAATATGGGCTGATATGAGCATAGTAAAGGTTCGGCTAGGCTTGGGTAACCAAGAAAATGCATGCATTTCATTTTGCGAGCCTAGGGACTAAATCGTAAATAAATGGAAAGATAGGGGTAAAAAGGTAATTTTACCAAAGCATGAATTATGGATCGATTTTCAAAATGTGATTAATAAAAAAGTTAAATTTGGCATTATAGATTAAGAAAAATATGAATCGGGTCTTGATCGAGGGAAGAATAAAGTATACGACGATTAAGCTCGATTACTATCATTTTTGTACCGAGGTAAGTAAATGTGTAAATAATGTGACAATGTGGTATGTTATATGATGCTAACATTATGTGATAAATATTTTATTGCTTATTATGTATGCTATGTCTAATGGTACTATTGTAAGCATGAATGATATTATGGTCACTATCCACGATGTCACGAGCAAGTGCAATAGAGACGCAATGTGCAAGTGAGAAAAACCTCATTTGAACCTTAGGAATAGTTTAGGATACAAGTGACATGTCACTAGGAATTAAGAAGTCCGAACTCGGTGAGTGGTCCGGGTTCGTGATAGATGTGGCATCCGAGCTCGTTGAGTGGTCCGAGTTCATAATGGATGCGATACATGTGATTGAGTTTTGGGAAATGGTCTTGTGTGTCCTACCGATGGCTAGGTAATCCTTGAGTGGTCAGATACCTAACAGCTTTTGTGAGCAGCCCGTGTAGCTTGATCGATAGCTTATACGACCAAGTTCGTGAGTAGCTCTATTGTGAGCGTTGCATGATATGAGGTAGCTTTGGCTACGTATGTTTATGTCGCACTCATGTGCAAGTTTTCATGTATCCAATAGTATTCCGAGCGTTCAACTGGTATTGTAATGAATGATACGATGAAAGTCCCAAGATGGGCATGGTAATGAAGGTAAAGTTATTTGATATGCTAAGGATATGTACAGGTACGTACGTTATACTCATGAGAGATGCCTTGTTAAAGGATGATATGTGACGAGAAAGTATATTCATATATATATATATATGAATACTTGATAAATGAGCTAGAATGCTTGAATGATGAATAATCTTGGTGGTTATGCTATTATGTCTTGCATGATTATGGTTTATTAATATTGCATATTATTTGCATGTGGACTTACTAAGCTTAAATGCTTACTCCCATCTCTTTTCCATCCTTTGTAGTTCCGCCAAGCTAGCTCGGGGATTGAAAATTGTCAGAATATTCGATCACACTATCAAAAGAACATTGGGTACAGTGAATTTGTTATTTTGAGTATGACATATATAGGGGGTTTGGTCATTTTGTGGTATGTGTCATGCTATTTGGACAAATTGTGAAGGTCTATGATGTTGATGATTCATTTTGTAATAGCCATGTGATATGGCTCATGATTGATTCTTGGGTTGTAATATCTAATTGTTCATGCATGCATGTGTTGATGCCTTGATGATGTTCTATGTGGTTGTGTGATGGATATATGATGAGATATTGTCTTGATGATGTGGAATATGATTGCTTGGTGGATGTATGAAGAAGTATGGATTAAATACTAGGAGATAAAGAATGGTTTAGTAACCTAAGATGACAATAGTTATAAATGTGCAACCTGAAATTTTGATAATTAAGTTGATTTGCATGAAGTTTGTATAAAATGCTCCCAAATGCTGTGATTAAGGGAATGTGCAATAAGATGATATTATAAAGATGTGAAAGTGCTATGGTGTTGAATATTGAGTGTTTAAGTATGTCATGTTGCATGTTATGAAATATGCTTAAGTACATAAGTGATTAAGGTGGCAATTGGCTTGGAAAATAGCCTTCAAATTGTCCACAAAGGTAGGCATACGGGCATATGTCTAGGTCATGTGTGACACACGGTCTGTCCCACGGGCGTGTGGAATGGCCATGTGTCCCTTGCACTCTATTTTTGCAAGTTAGTATGGTCAGTAGTAAACACATGGGCTAAGGTACGAACGTGTGTCTTGGCCGTGTGAGGGACACAGCCTACCCATATAGGCGTGTACTCTGGCCATGTGAAGTCTGCTCCTTTTTATGAAAAATTTATTTGATTTTTATTGACCACACGGTTTGGCCATACGGGCGTGTGATGCGGCCGTGTGACCCTAAATTGGTGCTGACGCCATAGACAGAGAGTTACACGGCTGGAGGACACGGACGTGTAGAGAGCACACGGGTGTGTCCCCTGTCTCACACGGGCGTGTGGCTTTGTGTTAGGGAAAATTTCCCAAACTTTTCTAATAGTTCCTGATTTAGTCTCCATCCTTTTTCGATGGCTGTTTTGGGCCTCATAGGCCCATATTAGGGACAATTTGTGTATGTATAAATGAAGTTGTTTTAAAGAAAATTTTATAGCCTGACTTTTTGCATGAACATATGAGTACAAGTTTGGTAATGCCTCGTACCCTGTTTCGGTGTCGGATTCGGGTAAGGGGTGTTACAGTTAGTGGTATCAGAGCTATGGCTTAGTCGATTCTCGAACTAACCTAACTTATTTGAGTCTAGCGATTCATGCCATACGTATATATAATGATAGTTTGACGACTTTTGACAATATTAAAATGTGTTTCATATAGCAAATGGATTCCGACAGAGTAGTGGCGGATGATGTAGAAAGTAATGCGCCTGCTCTAGCTGAAGGAGCGGTGCCATCTGAGAGTAGACCCGAAACTATTAGAAGAGGAGAAGGAAGCAGATAGGCCTTTCTCCACATGATGAATGCATGGTATACGGAGTTTGTTCGAATGATCCCGAATGCTCAACCTACCCCACCTCCCTCAAATCCTCAACCCACACCCGTGATGCCTCAAGGTATAGATTTTATGAGATTCTCTAGAACACCAGTTGATAAAATTTGAAAGCAAGTTGCTGAGAAATTTAGGGCAAATGCTAATGACGACCCTGAGAAAGTAGAGTTTTGGTTAGAGAACTCGATGTGGGTGTTTGATGAACTATCCTGTACACCCGAGGAGTGCCTAAAATGTGCCATATCTTTGTTAAGAGATGCAGCATATCACTGGTGGAGAACGCTGATATCTGTGGTACCACCGGAGAGGGTTACTTGGGAATTCTTTCAAGAGGAATTCCAAAAGAAATACATTAGTGAAAGGTTCATCGATCGGAAGCGTAAGGAATTTCTGGATTTGAAATAGGGTCATATGACAGTTAGTGAATATGAGAGAGAATTCGTCAGACTAAATAAATATACTCGCGAGTGTGTATCCTCCGAAGCTAAGATGTGCAGAAGATTTGAAGATGGACTTAATGAGGATATTAAGACATTAGTGGGTATTCTTGAGTTGAAAGAATTTGTGGCACTTGTTGAGCGGGCTTGTAAAGCCGAAGAATTGGTCAAAGAAAAGAAGAAAGTCGAGTTTGAGGCTAGAGAAACAAGAAAGAGATATCAGAGTAAGTCGTTACCATCTCAGTCTAAGAAACCTAGAGAGATGTGCTCCCATTCACATGTGTTGGCTGGACACTCATACGAGAATCGTAGGAAGTAAAATTCGGGTTTTAGATATCAGGCTACGTCCGTGGCAAGTATGGGTAACGCTAAACCTTCCAAGGCCGAATGCCAGCAATGTGGTAGACGTCATTCTGGAAACTATAAGGTGAGTGAAGGATCTTGTTTTAGATGTGGTTCTCTAGACCACTTTATTAAGGATTGTCCCGAGATTATGGAGAAAGAAAGATTTTAGAGTCCAAGACCGAGTGGCGCAACTTCTAGGGGAAGACCCCCGAGAAATACCGGGAATGAGTCGGGGGAGTAAGAATGTGACACAAGATACAGTAGTGAGATCTGAAGCTAGGGCTCCAGCTAAGGCCTATGCCATACATGCACACGAAGAGGCAACTTCTCTTGATGTGATCACTGGTAATTTTTCTCTCTATGATACTAATGTTATTGCTTTGATAGACCTTGGCTCTACTCATTCTTATGTGTGTATGAAATTGGCATCTAGTATGAATATACTTATCGAGTCTACAGAATTTATGATCAAGGTGTCAAACCCGTTAGGAAAGCATGTGATAGTTGATAAAGTATGTGAGAAATGCCCATTGATTGTTAAAGGTCATTGTTTTCCAGTCGACTTGATGTTGTTGCCTTCTAATGTGTAGCATCTCGATTTTTGATTTTGAGCCTAGTCAGAACAATGGTTTAGGGACCACAAATTCGATGAAGAAAATTTTATTTTTATTATATTTTTATGGTCTACGATTTCACGGAATAATTTTGTGAAAATTTCGTTCAAAAATTTTGACGTTTTGGCACTCAATTTAGTCAAAATGACTAAATTGTAAAAGATTGCAAAATGTGTATTCTAGTTCACAAAGGTACTAAGTACTTGTGAGTAATGAGTTTTTAAGTTGGAGATCCTTAAATGGTAAATATCCCATTTTGTAATTAGTGGACAAAAATGGACATAGCATGGTATGTTTTTATTTATTTTTCATTAAGGGTATTTTAGTAATTTGGAAAATAAAGCCAAAATAACTAAGAAAAAGATGT
This sequence comes from Gossypium hirsutum, assembly GCF_007990345.1. Lineage (NCBI taxonomy): Eukaryota > Viridiplantae > Streptophyta > Magnoliopsida > Malvales > Malvaceae > Gossypium > Gossypium hirsutum. Next base: position 95,705,701 of record NC_053425.1, read on the forward strand.
CATCTTCTTCATTTTTCTCGTTCCATAACCGTATATGGAGATGGTAGACATGGCTAGGGTTTGTAAAACTTCCAAGCATGATTGTAAGTCCATCTTTACTCCGTTTTTAATGTTCTTTGTATTTTTGAAATCCTCGTAGCTCGATTTACCCATTTCTACCATTAATTTGAGCTAGGGTTCATGTTTAAAAATTTACCCATATGTGAAATGCATGCATTTTGTTGTCTAATGGTAGAAAATGAGTGTTGGGTGTTAGATAAATAACTTTGGCTAAGCGATTTTACATGAAAACGGGTAAAACGACATAATCGGTAAAAATACCTAATGCTCATAAGTACATGTTAGAGTGAGAATTTGATGTTGTTATAGAAGGGAAAAATGATCATCATGTCATAAAACATAAGAAAATAGGATGAAGTTTAATTTTCGAACCTTGGGGCAAAAGAGCAAATATGCAAAAGTTTAGGGGTCAAAATGTAAATTTGTAAAAATATGATTTATGAACCCATTTGAATAATGTGAGTAATAAATGAGTTATATTTGTAATGTTAGATCAAGGAAATCGAGATTCGGGCTAAAATCAAGAAAATACCAAGTAGTGGACTTAAATGGTAAAAATGACCATTTTCGTATACGAGGTAAGTTCATATGACTTTTAATAATGCAATGTGTATTTTAATGTTATTTCTTTGATAGTATATGAGATGTAAGTTTATATGTAAATAATGTATTGTTTTGATTATGTTATAATATTCTATTTTGTGACATGTGATATAAGTTTTAGTATTGTTCAATTAATGGATACAAACGGTGAATTGTGGTTGATGAATTGAGATTAAATGAGAAAATCTCGGTTGAACCTTTGGAATGGAAAAAGGTGATGCTAAGTGGATATACCACGGTTATACGTGTAACGTGGTGCTAAGTGGATATACCATGATTACACATATTGATACATGTAACGTGGTGCTAAGTGAATATGCCACGGTTACATATATTGATTCATTAACGTGGTGCTAAGTGGATATGCCACGGTTATACATGTTAATTTGAAAAGTGTCGCTAAGTGCGTATGCCACATTACATGTTAGCCCAATAATGTGGTGCTATGTGCATATACCACTAAGTTGGGCATTAATTACAGAAGGTGGAGCTATGTGCTAAAACCACCAGATATTGTTACTTTTCGAAGTGTTCACCAGGAGAAATTATGTGAGTTAATACCGAAATATGAATATATGAGTTTTGAATTATGAGCTAGATATGTGATTGAATTTTTGATAAGATGAATATGGATAAGTATTATCTTGAAAGTTGATAATAAGAAATTTTAGTAAAGGAATGAAATTTGGGATAAACAGTCTAAAATAGCAGTAGGGGAGTGACTTTGAAAAATCACCAAAAATGGTAGAAGTTGAACTAGAAGTGGAATGAGATATGAAATTAAAGCTTATTGAATTTATTTTCATATAAAAGAAATAGAGCAAACAAATGAATCTGTATTTTGAGATATTTATATTTTTGTAAGACTAGTTCAGACTGATTTCGTGATCCCTTGTTCTGAATTGTAAAAATCATTAAAAATTGTAAAAAAAATATTTAAGGAACATAATTTATATGGTTTGATTACTTATTGAATTTCTTTTCAGAAAAAAGTAACAAGAACCTCATTTGAATTTGGTAGCAAAAGATAATTAAATTTTAGTGAAGAGTGGTCAGACACTACAGGAAAATAGGGCTTTAGTGGCGTTTTATCAAAAAAGGCCACAAAGTTTGTAAAACACAGAGCAGTAGCGGCGTTTTACTAAAAACGCCGCTAAAAACAGAGCAATAGCGGCGTTTTTTGTTAAAACGCCGCTAAAAACAGAGCAATAGCGGCGCTTTTGGTAAAATGCCGCTAAAAGTCGGAGCATTAGCGGCACTTTTGGTAAAATGCCGCTAAAAGTCGGAGCATTAGCGGTGCTTTTGATAAAACGCCGTTAAAAGTTATATAACCCCTTAAACCCCAAAAAAATCATGAACACTAATCTATAACCCCTAAAACACTAAACCTCTAAACCTTGAAAACCCTAAATCCTAAACTATAACTTTTAAAACCCTAAACCCCTAAAAACATCACATGGATGTTGATGTGTATATACATATATATTAATGTAAAAGCTTATGTTCATAATAAATAATGGAAGCAATACTTAATATTGATTAAATTTATTTTTTGGTTTACGGTTTAATATTTAAGGTTTAAGGTCTATGATTTAGGGTTTTATGGTTTAAGGTTTAATGGCCATGGGTATATATATAGTATGTTAATCTCAAGTGAATCATATTCAATAATTAAATCCTAAACCCTATAATTAATTATTATTATCGATAATAGATATCTTGATTTTGATAAAAAAATATTTTTTTATATATTAATAAGGTGTTATATTGTTTAATGGATTGAAGGGATTCGTGGAAAACGTTTTTAATGATAAGTTTACCTTTAAATTTTATTAATAGTTTTTTGTTTATACTATTTTAATATTTATCTATACTGATTAATTAAAAATATATTTATTTATACGAACGAAAATTCTCTGCACTCATTTGTGTCTCCACGTTTTTTAATTGTAACTCATTTTCTTTTTAAAATATATATTTGTGTCTTCACGTTTTTTCGTTTTTTTACACAATTATTGATATAACATCATTTTATATTTATATATTGCATGGATACATAAATATTTATATTTATTCAATATAAAAATATATTGATGTATTTATTTTTTTAAATGTGTATGATTAAATCAAAATTAAAGTTTTAACTATACATTTAAACCACAATTAGAATTTCACGTCTACAATTACACATTAAACCACTACGCAAAATAGGGAAAATCAAAATCCCTAATTTTTTGTTAAAAATAAAAAAATTAAAATTAAGCAATAGTGGCGTTTTTAGACAAAACGCCACGTTAAAAATTTTGAAAGAAAAAGAATAGAAAAAATATGTTAAAAATAAAAAAAAAATTAAAATTAAGCAATAGTGGCGTTTTTAGACAAAACGCCACAAAAATTTGAAATATACCGTGAAAAGTTAAGCTATATTGGCGTTTTTAGTGGAAACGCCGCAAACAGGGAAAATCAAAATCCCCAATTTTTTGTTACCCGCTCGTTACTCCCTCCTCTTCTGCGTTTTCGCTTATTATTTAACAGGACTCTCATTCTCTCCTCAACCTTTTGTCAAAGGACAGACATCTAAACGGAAATTGAAGCCGAAAGCTCGTTGAAATCCCTTACTAACTACCAAGGTTATTTTCTTAAGATTCAGCGATTTGAAGTGTTTTAACTCGAAATTAAAGTTTGATAGAAAATCTCAAAAGCTGGGAAAAGTAAAGAAATATTCTTAAGATTCAGCGATTTTGGGTAGTTCTATTGACAAGCTTTTCTGATTTTCAGCTTTGATTTTTCTTTCTTTTTTGTCTCTGGGATTTGAGAGTTGTGAAGGTTAAGGTCTTGAGTGATGGCATTACAAGAGAAGTTAGATAGATTTAAACAGCAGCAGGAGAAGTGTTAGTCGATGCTCTCCAACATTTCAGCAAAATCAGCATCTTCTAGGTCCACTCCAAAACCTGCACTTGCAGCCGCCGCCCCCTTTCCCAGTGCAAGACCTTTGAAGTAGAACAATTAGTCTCCAACAATGGTATATATGTGTCTGTTCTCTTGCTTATTTGTTCCCCCCAAGGTTCTATTGTATGTTTTCTTTGAATTTCATGCGATTCTATTTGTATTCAATTCTGGGTCGTTTAAAGTAATATAGTCTACGTGATAAATTGAGTACTTTCTATTTGTCCTTTGAAGCAGAACAATTAGTCTCCATAAAACCTGTCAATAAAGATGTGAGTAAAGACATCTGAACCAATGCAAATTTGAGGTTAAACTGTTTGGTATGTTGAGTCTACCTTTTAATAAAGATGTTGAGTTTGAATAAGTGTGATGATAAATACTTGAAATGGTATTGTCCCTGAGTTAAACTATAAAAGCTTAAATGTTATAGTTAAAATAGATAAATGTGAAGACTCTTGAACCCTAGCCTAATCAAAACTTGCTCTCATGAGTTCATATCAATAGTTCTTTCTAGATTGTCATGCTTGGTAGGAATTTTATAGGCACTTGAAAAGAGGCTTGCTGCTGTATTTGAGCAACAGCAAGCTGAAAGAATCTGTAAGGAAATAGAGGAGCAGGAGTTTGAAGAAGCACAAGCGTTTCTACAAGAAACTGAAAAGCATTTGAAAAGAGGAAAAAGAAAGCCAATTTTAGATGGGGTGAACAGCCATTTATTTTCATTAAGTTTCTGACTCCTATAAGCTGTTCTTTATTTTTATTTTTTATTTGAGTTCTGACTATGCATGTGTCCAGGAGAAATTAACAAAGCAAACCTTGCTTGAGCAGGCGATGAGTGAGCAGCTAAAGGAGAGGCAGGAACAGGGGAAGAGACTACAAAAGGTTGCGAAAACAATGAGCCATATGGAAAGAGCTAAGAGAGAGGAAGCAGCACCTTTGATTGAAGCCGCTTTTCAACGACGACTGCTAGAAGAGAAGGTGCTTCATGAACGTGAACAACAGGTAAAATTTTAATTCCTTGTTTTGCAGTTGAAAGAAGTACTTTGTTTTTAGTGCTTCTCTTTTCAGGTCTTGTAACGTATGACCTTTCATGTTTTATAAACATATCAAAGACTTTGATTTGTTGTCTTAAGTCTGCCTCAACAGATGTTCTATCTTCATTTGCATTTCCATATCTTGAAGGGAAGAGCAGCGTTTATATGTCGCAGTCTTTCTTTATGAGAGGTTCTGTTTTGTTTTGTATTTTTGCCATTGTCAACCTTTTTGATATAATCATTCGTAATTCAGTTTTTCTATGTTGTAGCTGGAAGTTGAGTTGAGTAGGCAGTATCATGATGGGGACTTGAAAGAGAAGAATAGGTTGGCACTCATGTTAGAAAATTATTCAGGCCTGGAAGCAGGAAAGGGATATCAAGAGGAAGAAAATATTCTATGTGAGGTCTGAAGAGGAGAGAATAAGAGGAAGCACGCAAACGTGAAGGTATGTAATTTTATATACTCATTTGATTATTTTTTTAATAATTACTTGACCTGAAATTATACTCTGATTTTGAACTACCTTAGGATTATAATTATTAAAGAATATTGAAAATTAAATTATAATTTTATTAATATTTCAAAATATAAGCATCTAAAAGTCGGCACTAAGAAATATCTATTTTTTTTGAAAAATGTATTAACAACAATATCCTCAAGTGTTTGCCAAACTACATGTTAATGTTATCAAGAGTATCCACTATTTATTTGTCACAAAATCTCCATATAAATTTGGTATAATATAATCGTAAATTTTTTGCTATAAATACAACACTGAGTTTTATTTTAACCACTAAATTAAAAACATATATAATTTTATCACTGAACTATACAAAATTTTTTATTTAAGTTACTAGATTGTTAAGTTTTTTTTTTTAAAGTTCTGCCATTAAGCTTCAAGTAATAATTCAATGATTGGTATAGTAAATCAATATTCATTGATAGGTAAAAGAACATACTTTAAATCTAAGTCAATTTAACAGTCAATATTGGATATCAGTGAAAAAAGTTGTTTAAACTTTAGTTCGTAAATTCGTGACATCAAAAACTATTTCATGAAAAAAATGAACTGTAAAAGACAAAAGGGAAAGAGAGTTTTGGGTTGAAATAGTCATGTATTGGCCACATCCATCTAACTTGGGGGCATGAATTGCTTAGTTTTGGGCCGATTGCATGGTAACATGGTAACATTTGAAATTCAATCTTTGAAAACTTTGCACCAGCTTTCCTAACCATATGATGACTTTTAGTAATGAATTACCAATGAATATTCGTGGTAGACATTGAGTATGCAATTAGTTATATTATTACTTTAATGCAGGCTGCAGAACAGGATTATGAGAAGGAAAAACTTAACAAAAGGATTGCTAAATTATCTGGTGGTGTGGCAGTGATACAGGTAGCCATTAGTTAGTTGAAGGGACATTCTATGTAGTTTGTCCATATGGAACTTGTTTTAAGAAATTTTATATTATTTCTATCCAATTTTTGATGTGATATTCTTTTGAAAATTTAAAGGTTGGAGCTTAAACTGATTTTATGATACTGTATGTTGAATTTTATGATTTTTGGGACATGAAAGATGCGGTTCGACTTTGAAAAAAATTAATGAGTAAAAGCCGGATTAAATCTCATGATTTTACCTTGTTTATGCTGTTTAAACAGCCTGGTAAGGACAAGTTTTCCAGCATTTGTAGAAGAGTCTAGTATGTCTTATGTTGTTCAAATTCGAATAGATTGAATAGAGTTCGTTTTGATTAATGGCTGCATTATACTGTCTGATTCTTGGACACATTAGATGTGTTTTGGCATGGATAATTTCTAGGTTTATTAAGGTCCAAATGTAGATATAATGATTGTGAAATCAACTATTTAAATTTAGTGATGTGCCATGTTAAAGATTGTAAATTTTAGACAAAATTATGGTAAAGTCAGCATGTTGAAGCCACAAATTATCTGATTTATGCTGATTGAAATAGTTTGTGTATGGGGAGTTATTTATGCATACAAACTTTATTTCAAGACATATAATTAAAGCAAATACATATAATTATATACATAATCAAATTTTAAAATATTTCTTTTAACTTATTGTAAATATTTTTAAGGAAAACAATGTTCTAATATAATCTGCTAGCTTTAGTGTAAAGCAATTTTATTTTAATTTGTTTCATTTCTTTTTTATGTGGTGTAGGGGGTATGTTGGAATTCACAGCTCGGGATTCAGAGACTTTCTACTGAAACCGGAGCTGTTTCGATCTATTGTGGATTCTGGTTTTGAACATCCTTCCGAATAATACCGTTGAATAACTGATATAATGTTTTAATTTGTTTCATTTCTTTGCTACTTGTTTTTAGCTTTTCTGCTATTTATCATCTTTTTTTTTCTTTTTTAAATTCTTGTATTTGCTCTAGTTTTGTTGCGTGATTGTTTGTCTATTTTGTGTCTTTTTGTTGTTAGTTTTGTGTTATAATTTGTTCCAAAGTTAGATTTCAAATCTTTAGATTTATAATTAGGGCTTATTGGATTTACTGGTATTTTTAGTCAAAGCTAACTGTTCATCAGACCCTGATATTGCCTTTTGTGCTTGTAATTTTAGATACTAGAAGTAAAGAATAATTTCTATATAACGTTAAACAACAGGAGGTAAAATATAGTTTGGGGTGGAATTGAGCAAAGGCTTCAGAACTGTGATTTTGAGTTGAGTTTATGTTTACTCCTTGATTGTACTGATAATAAATTTGTCAGGGAATCTTATGCATTGGCTTTCTCAAATGTTCTCGCCAGCAAAAGGAAATTACAAGGGAACAAGCAGTTCAAGATCTGGAGGTAAGCTATGAGAGTTGTTCAAAGCTGGCCTTTTGGTCTACATCTTGCCTTGATGATTTCTTATTTATGTATTCTTTTGTTTGATCAATTGGAGGTCTAGTCATACTCTGAATGCTTCTTTTTTTATATTCAAACCTCTCCTACCACATTATAATCAAGTGTTCTTAAGTTGACAAATATACTGTAAGAACCCATTCTTGTCATGCGTTACAAGTGATTGTTGTTAAGATATTGAACCCACAACCTTTCAGGAGTCTTGAACAGTTCATTTTAAGGATATTTTCTAACATTTAATACATTGCTTACTTTAACTGAATTCAAGAAAAAAGTGATGCATTAATTACACGGCATTGGTTAACATTTCTCTTAAGAAATTTATCAATAAACACCTTAACATGATAAGAATATTGGAGATTTTGCAATATGGTATTGATTTGTAGGGTATTTCAGGCCAATATTGTGAAAGTATCACAGTTGTGAACTAATTTTCTCATCAAATACCATAATCTCATGGACATTTATATGCAGGAAATGGAGAGAAGAAGAGAAGAACTTGAACAATTGCTATTGGCAGAAAGGGTATGAGAGAATGTAGGTGATTAAGTCAAATGGAGAAAGGGACATTATGTCCTTGTTGTGTGCAAGTTTTTTCTTCTTGAGACAGGCAAGGAACCTGACATCAAGAATGGTTCAACTTAAAGATGCTTCCTTGCACTCATTCTCATCCTCTTTATATTTTTCGATGCTTTCTTCAAGTAGGATACTAAGAATTTCTTGTACTATTCTTTCTGATTGCTTATAAAATAGTTTGCTCATTAGAACCTTCATTTTCTCTTGTCTTTTATTTATTTTTGTAAATCATTTTTCTTTGTTTAGTGACACAACGAATCTTTGAACATAATTTCTGTTGAGTTACATATAAATGATTTTTTAAAAATTATGTATAGTTTAAAGTTCAAATTTCAAAAATAAAACATAATATAATATTTATCATAGAAAATAAATATTATTTAATTAAAATATATTTTTTAAAGTTTATATTTTTTAGTGGCGTTTGTCAAAAAAGCGTCACTAAAGGTCTGTTATATAGTGGCGTTTTTAGAAAAAGTGTCGCTAAAGGTCATAGTCTTTAGCGGCGTTTTCAGGAAAAGCGCCGCTAAAAGTCATGACCTTTAGCGGCATTTGTGGGAAAAGCGCTGCTAAAAGTTATGACCTTTTAGCGGTATCTTTTCAAATAAACGTCGCAAACTTTAGCGGTGTTAGCAATAACGGCGTTTTTTGCGGAGCTTGTAAAAACGCCACAAATAGTTTTAGCGGCACTTAAAAGCGTCGCTAAAGGCCTAAAAAAACGCTGCTAAAAGTCAGTTTTGCTGTAGTGAGAGCTGCTGAACCGCAAAATAGGGGAGACTTCAATGAATAAAATGTATTAATTGACCCAACCAAAAATTATTAAATTTTTATGGTAAGAAGACATGTGAGTCTAGTTTCTGGGAAAATTAACGGATATTAATTTGGAATTCTGTAGCTTGAGTTATAAATAAATTACCGACTATGACTCAAGTAGACAGCTTGACCAGAATATGAATAAAAGTGTAATTATAGTTGTTTTACCTAAGGAAACATGTTGGAAAATTGCTTATTAATTTCATATGGACTTACTAAGCGTAAAACTTACCCCCTTTCCATTTCTTTTAATATTGGCAGGTCGGCTCGGGGTTGGAGATTGTCGAAAGCAGCGTCACACTATCGAAACATTGATGTGAAGTGTCGATAAACTTCAAGTGTTTTCAAGTGAGTGGCATGTATAGAGATTTAGCCGTATGATAGTTGTTAGTATGATTTTGCCAAACATATTGGCTTATTATGGTTAAATCGTATATAGCCATGTAATATGGTTTATATTAGATCACTGGGTTGTACGTCTAATTGATTATGCGTGCTTGATCCATTGCTTTATGATATGTGCATGTGAATGAATGTTTCGAAATAAAAATGAAATTTTATAGCCCGTATTTTAGTTGGATATTTGTATGTTTTTCCAGTAATGCCTCGTACCCTGTCCCGGTCTCGGGTACGGGTAAGGGGTGTTAGATTTAGTGGTATCAGAGCTATGATTTAGTCAGTTCTCGGACTAACCTAGCATGTGTAAAAGTTTAGCTATATATGCCACAGATCCGTGATAGTGTGATGTCTCCTGACGCATATGAGAACCGTCTTGTTTAAGCAGAGGTACTCTCCAACCGAGCTACCCCGACCATGTTTAATGCGATGTGAAGATATTTGAGTAAAATTACGATCATGATAAGTCTCGATTTAGAAAATTATGAATAAAAATTCATTATATGTACGTGATAATACGTGAGATGAAAGTGTGGTGATGAATACCCATGCTTGTTTGATGCTCATATGATGTAGTGCACTTGGCCTACTTGATATGATGAATGGGATAAATATAATTTTGTAGAGGTATGAATAAAGGTGCATGATATCATGTTGTGAATAAAAAAAAAGTGTCATTATATCGATTGGACGTTGAATGTCAAAGATATTTTTTTATGAGATAAAGGATTATAATGAAATGAACTTATTTAAGTTAAATTGTTTGGACTGAATTAGATGATTGTAATGATATGTATATGATGATGCATGAAATGAAAGTTGCAATTGTGATACAAATATTCATGTTTGTTTGGCCTTTATACGATGTCATGAGTATGATTTGTTTGATTGAATAAATAGATAAGCAAAGTTATCCAGAAAACATAGGATGCATGTATAAGTGCACTAGTTTAAATAAGATAATTGGAAGATTCGTGTTAAACAAGTGTGAATAATAATTGGCGTGAAGTGAATTATATGCTTGTGAAAATGTTACTATGATGATGAAATAATGTTATATGCATATGTATAAGAAAGTAGAGTCAGAGGCCTTACAACCCCTCCCCCTTACTGAAGTGGTGTTTATAATGGAATTTCATGAGATTTGTACTGAATAAGTTTCCGGTTGAGAAACCAAAGAGTTCAGTGATAGAATAATCATAAACATGATTAGAGATTGAGACTGAGTTGGTAAGTAAAGTTAGAACTATTTGGAGGAATGATATTTGAAATGTGTAATATCTGAGTGTGACAGTTACGGCTGGACAAATTTTAACAGTCTCTTCAAAGATGGTCTATGTGTTTATCCGTTCTCAGAAATATTTCTATGGTTGTTGATTTTCTGAAGAACTTCTTGTTATATAGGGATGTTTTCTAATCCTGATGCTAAATGAAAACATTGGTAGCCTGACTGGTTTATAATTCGTAGCGCTCTATTCCCTCGGGCATTCTATTACATTTCGTCTGATAAGAATTGATGAGAGAATATGTATGATACTATGATTTTGTTTCTTCTACTTGATGCTCCATTTGATATATATATAGGAAGATACATTGTTCTTATTGCATTTGATTCCAGTAGGATTAAATGATGTTTTCTTCTGGACTTCTTTTCTCTAAGGAATTAACGAGATCTTCTGTATTTTCCTATGAGTTTGGTTTTCGATCTTCCGACATAGTATCGTATCTTGGGTTTCTTTATTCTGGATTTCTTTATTCTGGGTTTCTCTATCTTGAATTTCTTTACTCAGTTTTCTTGTTATCTTTGTTCCATAAATTGTCAATTATGACTTATGTTTGAAGTGCGTTCTTCAGCTTGTAATAATCATGTCAAGTATGACCATACTTCTGATTTGATCTTGGTAATGTCGTGTTTTTAGTATTGGGATTTTTCTAATTTTCGTGTAAGGATTTGACATCAGTAAAGGCATAGGTGATAAAAGCGCGAGTTTCAATCGGTATGGTGGATTACTTCTCTCAAGTAAGTCAATCATAGTTAATGTCTTCAATTGAGATATTTTGGTTCTTGAGCTAATGCAATTGAGATGGTTTTGATTAGCGTAATGAATGAATAGTAAAGAGTTGCATGATAAATTGTTTTATAACTAGAAGAAAGGATTACTTGAGATGTCATTCACTGGTGATTAAGATCGACTCGAGTGTTCAATAGGTGTGAATTATTTATTTGAAAGATTTCATGTGACAATTATGTCAGTATCATTTTCCTCAAGTCTGATAATAGAATTTCATTTCTTTACGGATAAAAGGCAAATAGTCTGAACGAGAAGTGTATATCTCTTAGAAAAATTTTGATATGAGTTAAAGCAACTACGAATGATGAAGTTTTCGTCTTGTGAAAGCTGAAAAGTTTATTACATATTAGCAAAGTTCGGGCAGATGAGAATATCTAACCGAAGTATTTGAACTGGACTAGTCTGCATTGAGTAAAGACTTTCTGATTTTCAGTAATGTACTATTGTATGAATTGTGATGTGTTTCAAGACAATAAGGTAATGTGATAGTTTAGAGCATTTGATGCCATAGAAAATACTGAGTTGTTAATGGGGTTAAAGCCGAGCATCAGGATCTACCAGAGTTACCTCTTCCAGGGTTGATATTTGGATGGAAATGAGAAAGGATTATTCTCGAGGCCATATCAGAATTATTTCTGTAGCAGAAAGAGGAAAATGTGATGTATCTTATTGTTAAATGTTTGATGAGATTTGTAAACCATACCGGTATTTAATGAATTTCTACTCATCAGAGTCATGGAATTCCAGATCTCTTTAATTGTTGGATTACTTGGAATTCTAGTCTCCATTAACTAAATTGAGGTCTGGGTTTTATGTCATGATATCAGGGGAAACTGAGAAGGCTTTGAAAATTTAAGAACAATTGAGAGTTGAGTCCGCAAGTTTTCAGATCGTAGGAGAAATTAAAAGATGTATTGGAGGCACAACCTAAGTGTAAGTTCTTCGACATCAAATATGATATTGAGGAATCTAAGTGAAAACCACTTTTCCGATAAGATTTTCGGGGACGAAAATCCCTAAAGGGGGAGAGTTGTAACATCCCGATTTTGAGCCTAGTCGAAACAGTGGTTTCGGGACCACAAATCCAACGAATAAAATTTTATTTTTATTATATTTTTATGGTCTACGATTTCACGGAATAATTTTGTGAAAATTTCGTTCGAAAATTTTGACGTTTGGGCACTCAATTTTGTCAAAGGACTAAATTGTAAAAGGTTGCAAAATGTGTATTCTAGTTCACAAAGGTACTAAGTACTTGTGAGTAATGGGTTTTTAAATTGGAGATCCTTAAATGGCAAATAACCCATTTTGTAATTAGTGGACAAAAATGGACATAGCATGGTATGTTTTTATTTATTTTTCATTAAGGGTATTTTAGTAATTTGGCAAATAAAGCCAAAATAACTAAGAAAAAGATGTCATCATCTTCATTTTTCTCATGCCATAACCGTATATGGAGATGGTAGACATGGCTAGGGTTTGTGAAACTTCCAAGCTTGATTGTAAGTCCATCTTTGCCTCGTTTTTAATGTTCTTTGCATTTTTGAAATCCTCGTAGCTCGATTTACTCATTTCTACCATTAATTTGAGCTAGGGTTCATGCTTAAAAATTTACCCATATGTGAAATGCATGCATTTTGATGTCTAATGGTAGAAAATTAGTGTTGGGTGTTAGATAAACAACTTTTGCTAAGCGATTTTACGTGAAAACGAATAAAACGACATAATCGGTAAAAATACCTAATGTTCATAAGTACATGTTAGAGTGAGAATTTGATGTTGTTATAGAAGGGAAAAATGATCAGCATGTCATAAAACATAAGAAAATAGGGGGGGGAGTGCAAATATGCAAAAGTTTAGGGTTCAAAATGCAAATCTGTAAAAATATGATTTATGAACCCATTTGAATAATGTGAGTAATAAATGAGCTATATTTGTAATGTTAGATCAAGGAAATCGAGATTCGGGCTAAAATTGAGAAAATACCAAGTAGTGGACTTAAATGGTAAAAATGGCCATTTTCGTATACGAGGTAAGTTCATATGATTTTTAATAATGCAATGTGTATTTTAATGTTATTGCTTTGATAGTATATGAGATATAAGTTTATATGTAAATAATGTATTGTTTTGATTATATTATAATATTTTATTTTGTGACATGTGATATAAGTTTTAGTATTGTTCAATTAATGGATACAAACGGTGATTTGTGGTTGATGAATTGAGATTAAATGAGGAAATCTCGGTTGAACCTTTGGAATAGAAAAATGTGGTGCTAAGTGGATACACCATGATTACACATATTGATACATGTTACGTGGCGCTAAGTGGATATGCCACGGTTACATATATTGATTGTTAACGTGGTGCTAAGTGGATATGCTACGGTTATACATGTTAAATTTGAAAAGTGGCACTAAGTGCGTATGCCACAATTACATGTTAGCCCAATAGTGTGGTGCTATGTGCATATACCACTAAGTTGGGCATTAATTACAGAAGGTGGAGCTATGTGCTAAAACCATCGGATATTGTTACTTTCCGAAGTGTTCACCAAGAGAAATTATGTGAGATAATACCGAAATATGAATATATGAGTTTTGAATTATGAGTTAGATATGTGATTGAATTTTTGATAAGATGAATATGGATAAGTATTATCTTGAAAGTTGATAATAAGAAATTTTAGTGAAGGAATGAAATTTGGGATAAATAGTCTAAAACAGCAGCAGGGGAGTGACTTTGAAAAATCACCAAAGATGGTAGAAGTTGAACTAGAAGTGAAATGGATATGGAATTAAAGCTTATTGAATTTATTTTCATATAAAAGAAACAGAGCAAACAAATGAATCTGTATTTTGAGATATTTATATTTTTGTAAGACTGGTTCAGACTGATTTCGTGATCCCCTATTCTGAATTGTAAAAATCATTAAAAATTGTACAAAAATAGTTAATGAACATAATTTATATGGTTCGATTACTTATTAAATTTCTTTTCAGAAGAAAGAAACGAGAACCTCATTTGAATTTGGTAGCAAAAGATAATTAAATTTTAGTGAAGAGTGGTCAGAGCTGCTGAATCACGAAACAGGGGAGACTTCAATGAATAAACTGTATTAATTTTCCGAACCAAAAATTCTTAAATTTTTATGGTAAGAAGACATATGAGTCTAGTTTCTGGGAAAATTAACGGATATTAATTTGGAATCCTGTAGCTTGAGTTATAAATAAATTACTGACTATGACTCGAGTAGACAGCTTGACCAGAATATGAATAAAAGTGTGATTATTGTTGTTTTACCTAAGGAAACATATTGGTAAATTTCTTATTAATTTCATATGGACTTACTAAGCGTAAAACTTACCCACCTCTCCATTTCTTTTAGTATTGGCAGGTCGGCTCGGGGTTGGAGATTGTCGGAAGCAGCATCACATTATCAGAACGTTGATATGAAGCGTCGATAAACTTCAAGTGTTTTCAAGTGAGTGGCATGTATACAGATTTAGTCTGTATGATAGTTTTTACTATGATTTATCCAAACGTATTGGCTTATTATGGTTAAATCGTATATAGCCATATAATATGGTTTATATTCGATTATTGTGTTGTAAGTCTAATTGATTATGCGTGCTTGATCCATTGTTTTATGATATGTGCATGTGAATGAATGTTTCAAAATAAAAATGAAATTTTATAGCCCGTATTTTAGTTGGATGTTTGTATGTTTGTCCGGTAATGCCTTGTACCCTATCTCGGTCTCGGGTACGGGTAAGGTGTGTTACATAATGAATTTGATGTCATTCTGGGTATGGAGTGGTTGACACTAAATGATGCTATAGTAAATTGTAGATAGAAAGTTATGGAATTGAAATGTGAAAACGGTGAGATTCTTCAAGTTGAATCAGATGATGCAGATAAGTCACCAATGGCAATTCTTCAATAACTACTCAGAGATGTATAAGAAAAGGGTATGACGCTTATTTGACATACATATTGAATACAAAGGAATCCAAATTGAAAATTGAATCAGTGCCTGTTGTATGTGAGTACGCAGACGATTCTCGGAGGAATTGCCAGGTTTACCTCCAATTAAAGAAGTTGAATTTGGTATTAAGCTAATGCAGGGACAACACCTATCTCTATTGCTCAGTACAGGATGGCCTCGACTGAGCTGAAAGAATTGAAGTTACAGTTACAAGAGTTGACTGACAAATGTTGTACGAGACCTAGCTTTTCACCGTGGGGTGCTCCCATATTATTTGTGATAAAGAAGGATGGTTCCATGAGATTATGCATTGACTACCGACAACTCAATAAGGTGACAATAAAAAATAAGTATCCTCTTCCAAGGATTGATGACTTGTTTGACCAGCTGAAAGGAGCGACATGAGTCTCTAAGTAGACTTGAGATCCGGATATTACCAGTTACGAGTTAAGGAGTGTGCCTAAGATTGCCTTTAGAACGAGGTATGGCCACTATGAGTTTCTTGTTATGCTATTTGGATTAACGAATGCTCCTGCCATGTTTATGGATTTAATGAACCAAATTTTTCGGCCATATTTGGATAAGTTTGTTGTGGTGTTCATCGATGATATTTTGATTTATTCTAGAGATGAGGTAGAGCATGTCGAGCACTTAAGAACAGTGTTCCAAACTTTGAGGGATAAACAATTATATGCCAAGTTTAGTAAAAGCGAGTTTTGGCTTCGAGAGGTTGGATTTTTAGGCCACATTGTTTCAGGAGATGGTATACGAGTTGATCCCAGTAAGATTTCTACTATTGTTGAGTGGAAGCCGCCAAGGAATGTAACTGAAGTTAGAAGTTTTTTGGGTTTGGCCAGATACTATAGACGGTTTGTGAAATGATTTTTGATGATTGCCACTCCAATGACGAGGTTGTTACAAAAGGATGTTAAGTTCGAATGGACAGAGAAGTGCCAACAAAGTTTTGAGAAACTGAAAGCGTTGTTGGCTGAGGCACCCGTGTTAGTGCAACCGAAATCAGGGAAAAAAATTGTAATTTACAGTAATGCGTCCTTGAGTGGATTAGGTTGTGTGCTTATGCAAGAAGGCAAGGTAGTAGCTTATGCTTTTAGGCAACTGAATCCCCATGAGAAAAACTATCCTACGCATGATCTAGAATTAGCCGCCATTGTATTTGCTTTGAAGATTTGGTGACATTACCTATTTGGAGAGAAATGCCATGTCTATATAGACCGTAAAAGTCTTAAGTACTTGATGAATCAAAAGGACTTGAATTTGAGGCAATGAAGATGGCTGGAATTGTTAAAAGACTATGAACTTGTGATTGATTATCACCCCGATAAGGCTAATGTGGTTGCTGATGCCTTGAGCAGAAAGTATTTATTTGCTTTGAGAGCTATGAACACACGTCTAACCCTATTTCATAATGGTGCAATTCTTGCAGAGTTAAGAGCTAGACAGACTTTTCTTCAACAGATTTGTGATGCTCACGAAGTTGATAAAGAGTTACAAGCTAAGAAAACTCAGTGTGAGTTGGGCAGTGAATCAGATTTTCAGAGAGATTCTGATGGTTGTCTGAGGTTCCCTAAAAGGATTTGTGTTCTGAAGAATGCTGAGTTGATTCAGAATATGTTGCATGAGGCTCATAACGGAGGTATGTCAGTTCACCCGGGTAGCATGAAAATGACAATGATTTAAAGAAAATGTATTGGTGGAATGGTATGAAAAGAGATATATTCGAGTTTGCATTGAGATGCTTGATTTTTCTACAAGTTAAGGATGAACACCAGGTACCATCAGGTTTACTTCAGCCTATTTTAGTTCCCAAATGGAAATGGGACCGAATTACTATGGACTTTATGATAGGCTTGCTATTGACGCCAAGAAAGAAAGATGCCGTGTGGGTTGTGGTTGACAGATTGATTAAATCGACTCATTTTATACCAGTACATGTTGATTATTCACTTGATAAGTTAGCTGAATTGTATATTTCTGAGATTGTGAGACTTCATGAAGTACCTTTATCGATTAATTCGGATAGAGATCCGAGGTTCACTTCGCGGTTTTGGAAGAAGTTACAAGAAGCCTTGGGTACAAAGCTAAATTTTAGTATCGCTTTTCATCCACAGACTGATGGACAATCCTAGAAAGTAATTCAGATACTTGAAGATATGTTCAGATGTTGTGTTCTTGAATTCCAAGGTAGTTGGGAAAAGCACTTACCTTTGGTTGGATTTGCCTATAAAAACAATTATCAATAGAGTTTTAAAATGGCACCTTATGAAGCATTGTATAAACGTAAATTTCGTACACCATTGTATTGGACTGAACTTTAGGAGAATAAGATTAATGGAATAGATTTGATTAAGGAAATCGAGGAAAATGTGAAAGTAATTTGTGATTGTTTGAAAGCAACATTGGATAGACAAAAGTCTTATGCGGATTTAAAAAGGAAAGAAATTGAGTATCAAGTCGGTGATAAGGTATTCTTGAAAATATCTCCATGGAAGAAGGTTTTGAGATTAGGTAGAAAAGCTAAGTTGAGTCCTCGTTTTATAGGACTGTATGAGATTACCGAAAGGATAGGGCCTGCTGCTTATTGATTGGCTTTGCCGACTGAGTTAGAAAAGATCCACGATGTGTTTGATGTGTCCATGTTGCGCCGATATAGATCGGATCCCTCACATGTGATTGTACTAATAGAGGTTATAATCAGATCGGATATGACTTATGGTAAGGAACCTGTTAAGATCCTGGCTCGGGAAGTCAAACAATTGAGAAACAAAAGTGTTGCTCTTGTGAATGTTTTATGGAAAAGACATGGGAATGAAGAGGCTACATGGAAGCTCGAGGAGGCTATAAAGAAACAGTACCCAAACCTTTTTACAGGTAAGATTTTCGGGGACGAAAATCCCTAAAGGGGGGAGAGTTGTAACGTTCTGAATTAGACAGTGGTTTTGAGACCACAAATTTGAGATAGAAATAATTATTATATGATTCTGATAAGCTCTATGATATTAATGCATGCTTATGTGAAAGTTTCATGAAGAAATTCTATGCATAAAATGTCTAATTGAACTTTAGAGACCAAATTGAATAAGATGCAAAACTTGCATTCTAGAAGCTTTAAGCATGAAATTGCTTTAGATTATGAATTAGAGGGTCTTAATTAGCAATTTTACCAATTTCTATAATTTTGGACAAAAATGGACATGTATAGAAAAATTTTGAAAGAAAAATCCTAAGGGCATCTTGGTCATTTGGTAATTAAAAGAATAAAAAGGGAAAATCAAAGAAAAATGTGTCCATGTTCTCCAAGTGCTAGCCGAATTTCTCAATAGCCATAGCTAGGGTTTTTTCAACATTTCCAAGCTTGATTGTAAGTGCTCCCTAACCCCGTTTTTAATGTTCTTTGTATTTTTAAAGTCTTTGAAGCATGATCTACCCATTTCTAGCTATATTTTGAACTAGGGTTCATGTATGAAATTTGACCCATGTGTAACATACATGTATTTTGTTGATTAATGGAGAAATATGAATGTTTGATGCATGATAAACATCTTTTACAAGGTGATTTTTAGTGAAAACACCTAAAAAAGGGACTTGTTTGTAAAATGTAAAAGTGAGTAGTAATAATATGAAATAAAGGAACATATGGGCTGATATGAGCATAGTAAAGGTTCGGCAAGGCCTGGGTAACCAAGAAAATGCATGCATTTTATTTTACGAGCCTAGGGACTAAATCGTAAATAAATGGAAAGATAGGGTTAAAAAGGTAATTTGACCAAAGCATGAATTATGGATTGATTTGCGTAATGTGATTAATTAACAAGTTAACTTTGGCATTATAGACCAAGAAAAACATGAACCGGGTCTTGATCGAGGGAAGAATAAAGTATATGACGATTAGGCTCGATTACTATCATTTTTGTACCGAGGTAAGTACATGTGTAAATAATGTGACAATGTGGTATGTTATATGATGTTAATATTATGTGATAAATATTTTATTGCTTATTATGTATGCTATGTCTAATGGTACTATTGTAAGCATGAATGATATTATGGTCGCTATCCACGATGTCACGAGCAAGTGCAATAGAGACGCAATGTGCAAGTGAGAAAAACCCCGTTTGAACCTTAGGAATAGTTTAGGATACAAGTGACATGTCACTAGGAATTAAGAAGTCCAAACTCGGTGAGTGGTCCGAGTTCATAATGGATGCGATACATGTGATTAAGTTTTGGGAAATGGTCTTGTGTGTCCTACCTATGGCTAGGTAATCCTTGAGTGGTTA
This sequence comes from Gossypium hirsutum, assembly GCF_007990345.1. Classification (NCBI taxonomy): domain Eukaryota; kingdom Viridiplantae; phylum Streptophyta; class Magnoliopsida; order Malvales; family Malvaceae; genus Gossypium; species Gossypium hirsutum. The sequence continues at coordinate 95,725,371 of NC_053425.1, forward strand.
GATACCTGACAGCTTTTGTGAGCAACCCGTGTAGTTACACCTTGATCAATAGCTTATACGAGCAAGCCCGTGAGTAGCTCCATTGTAAGCATTGCATGATATGAGGTAGCTTCGGCTACGTATGTTTATGTGGCACTCATGTGCAAGTTTTCATGTATCCAATAGTATTCCGAGTGTTCAACTTGTATTATAATGAATGATGCCATGAAAGTCCCAAGATGGGCTTGGTAATGAAGGTAAAGTTATTTGATATGCTACGGATATGTACAGGTACGTACGTTATACTCATAAAAGATGCCTTGTTCAAGGATGATATGTGACGAGAAACTATATTCATATATATATATGAATACTTGTTAAATGAGTTAGAATGCTTGAATGATAAATAATCTTGGTGGTTATGCTATTATGTCTTGCATGATTATGGTTTACTAATATTGCATATTATTTGCATGTGGACTTGCTAAGCTTAAATGCTTATTCCCCTCTCTTTTCCATCCCTTGTAGTTCCGCCAAGCTAGCTCGGGGATCGGAAGTTGTCGGAGCATTTGATCACAATATCAAAAGAACATTGGGTATAGTGAATTTGTTATTTTGAGTATGGCATGTATAGGGGACTTGGTCATTTCATTGTATGTGTCATGCTATTTGGCAAAATTGTGAAACCTATGATGTTGATGATTCATTTTGTAATAGCCATGTGATATGGCTCATGATTGATTCTTGGGTTGTAATATTTAATTGTTCATGCATACATGTGTTGATGCCTTGATGATGTTCTATGTGGTTGTGTGATGGATATATAATAAGATATTGTCTTGATGATGTGGAATATGATTGCTTGGTGGATGTATGAAGATGTATGGGTTAAACACTAGGAGATAAAGAATGGTTTAATAACCTAAGATGACAATAGTTATAAATGTGCAACTTGAAATTTTGATAATTAAATTGATTTGCATGAAGTTTGTATAAAATGCTCCCAAATGGTGTGATTAAGGGAATGTGCAATAGGATGATATTATAAAGATGTGAAAGTGCTATGGTGTTGAATATTGAGTGTCTAAGTTTTTCATGTTGCATGCCATGAAATATGCTTAAGTACATGAGTGATTAAGGGTGGCAATTGGCTTGGAAATAGCCTTCAAATTGTAAACACGGGTAGACACACGGGGATGTGTCTAGGTCGTGTGTGACACACAGTCTGTCCCACGGGCATGTGGAATGGCCGTGTGTCCCCTGCACCCTATTTTTGCAAGTTGGTATGCTTAATAGTAAACATACGGGCTAAGGCACGGGCATGTGTCTTGGCCGTGTGAGGGACACGGCCTACCTACATGGGCATGAAATATGGCCGTGTGAATCTGTACCTTTTTATGAAAAATTCATTTAATTTTAATTGACCACACGGTCTGGCCGTGTGATGCGGCCGTGTGACCCTAAATTGGTGCTGACGTCATGGTCTGAGAGTTACACGGCTGGAGGACAGGGGCATGTAGAGAGCACACAGGCGTGTACCTTGTCTCACACGGGCATGTGGCTCTGTATTAGGGAAAACTTCCCAAACTTTTCTAAAAGTTCCTGATTTAGTTTGATCCTTTTTCGATGGCTGTTTTGGGCCTCGTAGGCCCATATTAGGGACAATTTGTGTATGTATAAATGAAGTTGTTTTAAAGAAAAATTTTATAGCCTGGCTTTTTGCATGAATGTATGAGTACAAGTTTGGTAATGCCTCGTACCTTGTCCTGGCGTCAGATATGGGTAAAGGGTGTTACAGTATACACCTTAGAAAAACAAACACCTTAGTGAGAGTGATAACATTGGTGTTAAATGTAGTGGGACCAAAGACACAGTTGTTAGAACTAAAGCTACCGCACCTGATATTATTTCTAGTACGTTCTATCTCTTTGATATTATTTATTGTATATGCACTGATTGATACTAGATCAACTTACTCATATATTTCCATTGCATTAGTAACAGATAAGGATCTACCTCCTAAGTCAACTGAGTTTGATTGTCTGCTAAAAATTTATGACTGTGATGTTTCTATTGATATGGTGTTACTACCATTTCATGAAATTGATATTACTTTGGGAATAGAATGGCTAAAGTTATATCATGTTGTAGTAAACTGTAAACTGTAAACTGTAAAATGAAATGAATTGATTTGAAATGTCAGATTGGTGAAATGAGTATAGTTGAGTTGGGTAAATCAAATAGTACAACCAGAGTTATTTCAGTTATCTCTGTACAGAAAATGATGTGAAAATATTGTAAAACATTTCTAGTATATATATTTACTTGATACTCAAAAATTGGGATCAAAGATAGATCATGTACCAATTGCCAGTGGGTTTCTTGATCTGTTTCATGATGAATTTATGGTATTTCTGCATAAATGTGAAAATTAAATAAATCAATGACAAAGAACAAATATTTTTCTTGTCTCGTATGGACGACTTGTTTGATCAGTTAAAAAGGCGTAACAGTGTTCTTGATGATAAATATAGATTTGGTTATTATCAGTTGTTAGTTAAAGATTGTGATATGTTAAAAACTACTTTTCAAACTCGAGTGACCATTATAAATTCTGGTAATGTTGTCTGGACTAATTAATGTCTCTATTAATTTATGAATTTAATGAATCAAATTGTTCAGTCTTATCTAGATATTTATATATAGTTGTAGTTATGTTTATTGATGATATCCTGATCCATTTTAAAACAACATCTGTGCAAGATTAATATTTGAGATCTGTACTACAGACTTTATGCGAGAAATAATTTCTGTGAAAATTAACAAATGCGAGTATTGGCGCAGCGAGTTTTTTTTTTTGTTACATAAATTTGGTAGGTGGGATTTGTATAAATTTGAGTAAAATCTTTTCTATTGCTATATGAAAACCTCCGAAAAATGTCTCTCGGAGTTATGACTAGCTGAAAACTTTATTGATGAGAGTTCCTATAATGATCCATCCTGAACTGGGAAAGAATATGTTGTTTATAGTAATGGTTTTGTATTACCTAATTGAAACTAGACCATTGTTTCTGCAAAGAATTAGGGAGTTGCAAGATGATGACCTGAAAGTTGATAGTTAAACGAGAACAGCTATAGGGTGATCAACTCATAGAATTTAGAATTAGTATTATTGATATATCGTATTTTTGTAATAGACTGTGTTTCGAATGGTCTGGAATTACAATGAGTCAGTATCAGAGGTTCACAGTAGTGTATACTCCATTCATTCGGGTAATACTAAAATCTTTAGTGATCCGAAACTGATAGTCGAATTTGTGATGGTCGAGCATATGGTTTTTGTCTGGGTTATTATAACCAATTATGATTCCTGAGTGAAATTTGGGAATGAGTTTTAAAAAATTTTGTATCTAGATTACAGACGATGCTGAGAAGAAAGACTATAGGTTATTGTTGTAACAGTTCAATTTTGACCCTAGTCAAAATAGTGGTTTCGAAACCACAAACCCGATTTTGAAAAATACTTCAATATTATTTTCTGTGTCTGTGATATGTGAATTTATATCTGTGAAATTTCTGTGATTTAATTTGTCTGTTTTTGTGCTTAATTATGAAAAAGGATTAAATCGCGTAAAATGCAAAAGTTGCATGCTAATTGTCAAAGTGCCTATTTGGCTTGGCTTTTAAAATATGGGTCCTTGCATGTCAAATTTACCATTTGTTGTAATGGTGGACAATTATGGACATGTAGTTGGTAAGTTTTAAGGTTTATTAATGAAGGGCAAAATGGTAAAAGGTGAATTTATGTTATATTAAATAAAACAAAGGTTAAAAATCCATTTATTTCATCCATTTTCCACCAAAAATAGAAAGAAAAGAGAGGTTTTGGGTGTTTGAAGCATTCAGCCATGATTCAAGCTTGATTCGAGGTTCGTTTTTGTTCCGTTTTTGATAATTTCTGCGTTTCTGTGATCGTTGCTTTGTGTTCTTCAAAATCCATACCTAAATTTCTATTTTTGTTGAAGATTTTAAAATGTACCATTGATAATTATATGAGCTTTGTAGGGTTCTTAAATGAATTATGAAAGATATATGTGAGATTATCATGTTTGCTCTTGAATTTGCGATGAAATGGGCTAATTTATGAAAATGAGATTTTGAAGGACTAAATTGTGAATTTAACATGTTGTATGGGCTTATATAGAAACCATGAAAATTCAGCTAGCCTCTGTTGCAAAGAAATTTTACATATTGGTGATTTTGTGAAAAATGGACTAAATTGTCAAAGTTTGAAATTGTATGCGCTAAAATGTTAAGTGCCCTAACTATGTGTCTATGGATTAAATTGAATGAAATATATGATTGAATGGCTGAATTTGAATTGTATTAGATTAAGAACAAAGAAAATCGAACTTAGATCGAGGGAAGTCCAAAGTAGTCGAATAGTCGACTCATTTTCGTCTGAAATCCGTATGAGGTAAGTCAAACTACACTTATGTGTTAAGTTGATTAAATTCTATGTTTATAAATTGTTATCTGCACTGGACGGCCTTGAGAGCCTGATAGAAGAACATTGGAATTAATCTGAATTATCGTGTAAGACTGTGTCTGGGACACATGCATCGATTTGAAATTTACGTGTAAGACCATGTCTGGGACATCGGTATCGTATCTGATTTCATATAAGACCCTATCTGGGAAAAAGGCATCGATACTGAATTACATGTAAGACCACGTCTGGGACATTGGCATTATACTCGTTTATGAATATCTGTATCATTTCTGAACCGTTTGATGACAAAGTATGAGATATGAAAATGAACATGTAAAATGTGTAGTCTATACAGGTATGTTTGTATCATACTTAATTTCTGAATATGAAAGACTCTGTTTCTGCGAAGTAGGTTCGGAATCATGGAAATGAATATGATATGCATACAAGCCAATGAGCATGGTTAAGTTTATGAACAACTCTGAGAAATGGCTATGAATTCCTATTGTTGTTTTGACTTACATATATATGCTTTAGTAATTAGACCATTTGTGTTTGGCTTACTAAGCTCTTCGTAGCTTACTCTGTGTGATTTCTGTCTGTATTTCAGTTGTCAAAGCTACTGAAGGCTCGGGGATAGTCGAGGATCTTCACCGTAATATCAAACTCATTTTGGTACTCTTGAAGTGTAAATACTGCTAAGTATGGCATGTATAGGCTAGAATGTCTATGTATTAAGTTTTGAATTGTATAAAAGTTATGCCATTTGAATTGGCTAGCAAATGATATGTTTGTGTATTATTTTGGTGTATGTGGTAATGTGCCATGTTCTAATGTGTTTTGGTCATATTTGATCATGGAATTGGTTGGAAATGTTAGTATAATTGTTGCATATTAATGCTTGTAGGATTGGAACCATATGGGGTGGCAAATTGGCTTAAGTCGAGCCTGCTTTGTGCCACACGGCCAGGGAACACGGGCGTGTCTTGTAGCCGTGTGAAAAAGTCAGTAGCTAGCTAAATTTTGCACGATCATGGCACACGGCCGTGTCTGTTGGTCGTGTTAAAAAGTTAGTATAGGACCTCTTTTGGCACGGTTGGACCACATGGGCGTGTCTTGTGCCCATGTGAGTCACACGGCTTAGTCACACGGGCGTGTGACTTTGTCAGTTTTGAAAAGTTTAATTAAGTTCTGAAAATTTTGAATTGGTTCGGTTTACTCCCGACCTTCCCTAAATGTATGTTTTAGGTCTCGTAGACCATTTTAATGGATGAATTGTTGATGAATGCAAATGTATTAATGTTATGATATCTGTGAAGCTGTGTTGTTTAGAAATGCTCTATTTGTCCGGTGACTGTAATATCCCGAATTAGGGCCTAATCAGAATAGTGGTTTCGTGACCACAAATCTGAGATAGAAATAATTATTTTATGATTATTTTGAGGTCTATGATATGATTGCATGGTTGTGTGAAAATTTCGTGAAGAAATTCTATGCATAAAGTGCTTAATTTGAAGTTAGGGACTAAATTGAATAAGTTGCAAAACTTGCATTCTAGAAATTTCTAGTATGAAATTGCTTTGAAATATTAATTATGAGGTCTTAAATAGCAATTTGACCAATTTCAAAATTTATGGACAAATATTGGACATGAATGGAATTTTTGGAAAGTTTAGTAGTAAGGGCATTTTGGTCATTTAGGGGTAAAATGAATTAAAATACAAAATTAAAAGCCAATTTTGCTGATCTTCTTCACCATGGACGTCAATACCAAGGGAGACTCCATGGCTAGGGTTTTCAAGCTTCCAAGCTCGATTATGAAGGAAATCGAGATTCGGGCTTAAATCAGAAAAATACAAGGTTATGGACTAAAATGGTAAATTACTGTTTCTGGATCGAGGTAAGTTCGTATGATAATAATAATGCAATGTTATGTTTGAATTATATTTCTTACTATTATTGCATATATTTTATGATTTAATATATTGGAAAAGTTGATGGAATGGTGTTTATGATGTGGAAATATGACATGAAAGAATGTTACATGAAATGCAAGAAAATAAAGATACATGACAAGTGATATATGAAATATGTGATATATGTTATGTAAATTCTTAAAAGCTAATTTGATATTTGAGTTGTGTCTTATTATACTATGAATGGACAATTGGTACTATGGATAGTGAGATCGACACTTCGAGTAAATTCGTACATAAATAATCTATCGATTCTTTTTATGTTATTATATTTTGATATCATATGAAATGTGGCTGCCTATCAAATGGTTATTTTATGTAAATTATGAATTTAAATTGATTACGAACAATTTAGTAAAATGTTGAAAAGTGAGGAATTTCACGATTGAACCTTTGGAATAAAAACGATACGAATGATCTATTGTGAGGTCGCATGTGTAGTAGTAAGTGTAGGCTACTATGCATACCCGAAAACTGTGATCACGTGTGTAGTACTAAGTGCAGGCTACTACGTGTATTAGATGGTGAGGTCACGTGTGTAGTACTAAGTGCAGGCTACTATGTGTACCAGACTGTTGGCCGCATGTGTAGTACTAAGTGCAGGCTACTATGCGTACCAGATAGCTTCATCTACAAGTGTGGAAATGGGAAAATGTGCATGCAATTGTGTATCTGTTATTATTCCGACGAGTTCAACGGGAAATCGATTAAATGAAAATACATGTGAAAGTGATTATGTGATGAACAAGTGCAAGTATATGTTTATTTGAATTTATGAGCAATATGCTCAATATTTGAGCGAATCTCGGTAAAATGGAATGGATTAAGTGAAATTGTGTAAAAGTGAACTTTAGTAGTAAAACAGTATTAGACAGCAGCAGAGCATGACTTTGAAAATTCACCAAAAATTGTGTAATTTGAATTAAAAATAAAATAAAAATTATGGAAATAAATCTTAATGAGTCTATTTTCACATGAAAGAAACAGGGGAAGCAAAAGAATTCTATATTGTGTGATATTTGAATTCTTGTGAAACAGGGTCTGAATGAATTCGAGGTCCCCTATTCTGACTTTATAAGTTCACCATAAATTGTAAAAAAATTATTGAGAGTCATACATTACATGCATGGATTCCTTATTGAATCTAATTTTAAAAGAAACAAACGGCATGGTCGTTGGAATTCTGTACAGGGAGAAATTCGGTTCGTAGTGCACAGGGTTCAGAGTAGTCATACCCTGAAATAGGGGAGACTTTAACTAATAAACTGTACTAAATGGCCTGGCCAAAAATTCTAGAAAAAAATTAGTAAGTATACATATGAGTCTAGTTTCATATAAAATTTACAGAATTGGATTTTGAGTTTTTTAAGTCGAGATATGATTTTTTTTAACATCGGGACTCCAGAAAATAGCCTGTCCTAAATATGTGTAATTGTAAAATTTTAGTGTTTTATCTTGAAAAGCATGGTAGAATTTGCTATTATTTTCATATGAACTTACTAAGCGTAAAGCTTACCCATCCTCTCCATTTCTTTAGTATTGGCAGGTCGGCTCGGGGTTAGAGATCGTCGGAGGCAAAATCACACTATCAAACTATCATTTTTGGGAAAATTAATTCAAATATTAGAAATATCAAGTGAGTGGCATGTATAGGAAGTTGGTTTGTGATATGTATTTTTATTATGATTTTGACCATACGTATCAGTCTGCATTGAGTTATCGTATAAAATCATGAGATGTGGTCCTTATCAATTATGGTTTATAAGTTTAATTAATCGTGCCATGTCCTATGTTTTGATGTGATGATATAGTTAGCTTTGTTTGTTATGCATGTGTTCGAAAAGTTTTGAATTAAATGAAATTTTATGACCCGGTTTTTGTCTATGTGTATTGTTAAGTCTGGTAATGCCTCGTACTCTGTTCCGGCCTTGAATACGGGTAATGGGTGTTACGGTGACACCCCTTACCTATTCCGGCGACGGTTACGGGATAGGGGTGTTACAATTGTTGATAGATTGATAAGTCAACTCATTTTACTTTGATCAGAATAGAGTACTTACTTGTAAAGTTAGTTGAGTTATGTGTATCAGAGATCGTCAAATTAATCAGAACAAAATTGTCTATTATTTCTGATCAAGATTTGAGCTTCACCTCGAGATTTTGGAAAAACATTTATGAAGCTTTGGAATAGATGTGATTAGTGAAACTGAAGGCAAATTTTGCACTATTTGAGATTGTCAGTGGATCATTATCTTTCATATTGAAGTGAGCTAGAAACAATTTCAATTCACTAAATACGCAACTTTAGAATAAATAGGTATCGTTAGTAAAAGTCCGTGGCTTAAATACAGTGGCGAAAAAGCTAAATGGGGAACTAAAAAATTGAAAAAGTCACAATGCTCGATTCTATTCTCAGGTAAAAATTTCAAGGACGAAATTTTCTAAGGGGGAGAGTTTTAACAGCTCATTTTTCAATGGTGTTGGAAATAGTGATTTTGGGGCAACAAATTCGACGAGTAAGTTCATATAATTAATATTTAAATTATACGAGGTAATAATAAATTTTATATTGAATTTTGATTGATGAGTTTTAATTAATTGAATTAATGGTTAGTACAAGTGGTTGTCCAAGAAGTCAACTGGTTTAAAAAAAAGAGGTATCGGGACCCCATTTCTGTCAATTGAGCTCGTGAATATTTTTATTATTATAGAGTAATTATTTTGGTATGTGAAGGTTTGGTTCAGAAATTTTAATGTTTAGATAGTTAATTAAGGTAAAAGGATTAAATTGTAAAAGGGGAAAAAAGTGAATTTCTATAGATTTAAAATACTAAAGGGACCAAAATGGTGATTAGACCATGGTCAAAAAGTCCAAGCGGTGGTGGATATGATTAATACACTAGCTTTTGGGCTATTTTCTCATTTAGTTCTAATTAGTTTAGGGTTAAATTAAAATTAAGCTTTTTTAGTTCAAAATTTAAAATAATTGAAGGACGAATTGTGCAATTAAACCTTCCTTAGATGATCATTATATCCTATACTTATATTATGGAAGTTTATGGTCATAATTTACAAATTTTACAATTTATATTAAAGGGGTAATATAGTAAAAAGTTGAAATGTAAGTTAAATTAAAGAAATTAAAAGATAATATCAAAATTTTTTTTCTTCTTCATGTGGAGAAAACCAAAACACCATGGCTACGACATTGAAAGCTTTGACCAAACATTAAGCCCTTCAATTTGGTGAGTAAACTTTGCCTGCTTTTAGTGGTTTTTATGTTTCTGAGCTCGTATTAACTCGATCTAGCTAACCCGGGGACTAATTTGTAAAGTGGTCAAATGTTTTGGATTGTTCCATTTATGAGTTTGAATTGTACTTGATGCAAAATAAAAGCAAGTATCGGCTGTAATGAAATGGTTAATATATCGTCTAAGCTTGGATTTAATTGAAAATGGTTAAATTGCATGCTTTGGACTTAAGGGCTAAATTGCATAAAAGTGAAATGTTAGTGTTAATTTTTGTAAAAATGTCAAAAATGACTTTATTGCATAAAATGAGATAATTTTGCAGTTGGAATTAATTAGTTGAATGAAGTTTTTATTTTAGATTAAGAACGAGTGGAAAAATTGAGGGAAAGAGAAAATTTAGAATAATCCCTATATATTTGTCATCAGTACAGTTTAGTCAGGCAAGTTCGCTCGATTTAATTTTAATAAATTTTTAAATGTATTATAAAAACTTAATTGTATAATGTTGGATTATATTGAAGCATGTAATTGAAAATGGAAATAATGAATTGATATGACATTGATAACTGATTGAGATATTCTGAGCGATGGATGTTTGGTTGTTGAACTAATGCTTGCATATGGAATATGAGACAGTGAGATATTCACGAATTGTTCTATGATGGAATGATTTTGTAACTCCCCCGTTCCTGAGACCGTCGTCGAAGTCGAGCACGAGATGTTAACGGACTTAATTCATTAATTAAATAGCTCAAACAAGTTATTTTAGAATTTCCAGACAAGCTGGCTAACTGCATCATAGTCTCTAAAAAATTCATATCACAAACTACAAAACTAGAAATCAAATTCTGTAAATTTTCCTTGAAACTAGACTCATATAACTACTTACTAATTTTTTCCCTAGAATTTTTTGTAGGGAAAATTAGTACAGTTTATTAGTTAAAATCTCCTCTGTTTCAAGGTTTGGATACTCTGACCCCTGTGTATTATGAATCAGATATCTCCCTGTACAAAGTTTCAATGACCATACCATTTATTTCTCATAAAACTAATCTCAATAAAGAATCCATAAATATAAAATTTGAGTCATAATTATTTTTACACAATTTATGGTGAATTTATAAATTCAGAACAGGGGATCAAGAAATCGCTCTGACCCTGTTTCACCAAAACATAAATATCTCATAAAATACAATGTTTTTACCTATTTTGTTTCTTCCACATGAAAATATATTCATTTAGATTAAATTACATATTTTATTCATCATCTAATTCTATTTCTACTATTTTTAGTGATTTTTCAAATTCACATCACTGCTGCTGTGTGATTCTGTTTTATAGCCAATTTCACCATTTTATGGATTTCCATAGATTAGTTAGCACATAAAGCATACATGTTATCAAATATAATCTCGATTAACCACTCCAATAGCTAATAATTCTCAAATATTTCCATGCCATCCATGATCTATATCATAAGATTATATACACAAAAGGATTATAATGCTATACATGCCATATTCCCAAAATATGCAAGCCACCATACCGAGATGGTCCGTTGATAGTGTGAGCGTGCCTCCGACCGTCCTGATCTCCAAACCGGCTTGTCAAAACTACAAGGAATGGAAGGTAAGGAGTAAGCATAAATTCTTAGTAAGTTCACATGCAAATAACAAATAACTTAACAAAGCAATTATACCAACCAACATTAGCATAATATCACCAAAACATATATCAGATTTCTATTCATCATTCATTGTCTTACTACATTATTGTTGTCGTATCAAGTCTCAACCCGAGGGTTAAGTACATACCTATCCAAAGTGCCCATTCCACAACACTTACCAATACGTCACTTGCATCTTGAGTATTCTTCCATTTCACTATAATTTTACCCGTTGAACACATCAGAATATAACTCGAATACAAGGAAAGTTTGCACATAAGTGCCACATATGTAGCCAAGCTACCATGTAACCCGTCCATAAGCGAGCTCGGACTCAACTCAACGATCTCGGGAGTTCGCATCCATAAGTGAACTCGGACTCAACTCAATGAGTTCGGACGTTCGCATCCATAAGTGAACTCAGACTCAACTCAACGAGTTCGGATGCCCAAATATCCAAATCTATTCATAAGGTTCAACGAGATTCTTTTCAATTACACATTTCGATCGCCTTCTTCGGAATATAGAAATCGATATTTGCTAACATCTCATACTTATTAAATTGTTCACATAATTTGCATATCACCAAATAATAATTCACAAAACATCATATTTCATGATAATAAGTATCATGCCATATAAATAACATTAAATCACTTAAAATAAAAATTATGTTACCTTATTTACACATGAACTTACCTCGTATGCGGAAATGGTCATTTTTACCATTTTGTCCACAACTTGGTATTTTGCTGATTTTAGCCCAAATTTTGATTTTCCTTGCTCTATCATTTCAAATATAGCCTAGTTAGGACTCATATTATTCAAACCAACCCAAAATCATATTTTGGTAAAATTACAATTTTGCCCCTAAACTTTCACATATTTACACTTTTGCGCCAAATCTCGTAAATTAAACTTCATCCTATTTTCTTATGTTTTATGACATGCTGATCATTTTTCCCTTCTACAGCAACATCCAATTCTCACTCTAACATGTACTTATGAACATTAGGTATTTTTACCGATTATGTCATTTTAGTCGTTTTTACGTAAAATCACTTAGCAAAAGTTGTTTAACACAATCTCAAGCTTCATATTCTACCATAAAACATAAAAATTCATGCATATCATTCATGGGCAAATTTTTAAATATAAACCCTAGCTCAAAATATTGGTAGAAACAGGTAAACCGAGCTACGAGGATTTCAAAAATGTAAAGAACATTAAAAACAGGCACAGAAATCACTTACAATCAAGGCTTAAAAGTGTTGAAACCCTAGCTATGGTGGAAAGCAAAATTCAGCAGCAACTTATGGAGAAGATGATCAATTTTCTGTTATTTTTCCCATTTTATTTCATTTAATATCCAAATGACCAAAATGCCCTTCCTTACTAAACTTTCAAAAATTCCATCCATGTCCAATTTTTGTCCATAAACTTAAAAATTGGTCAAATTGCTATTTAATACCTCCTAATTAATATTTCAAAGCAATTTCATACTAGAAACTTCTAGAATGCAAGTTTTACAACTTATTCAATTTAGTCCCTAACTTTAAATTAAGCACTTTATGCATAGAATTTCTTCACGAAATTTTCACACAATCATGAAATCATATCATAGATATGCCGAGGTCTTGCATTTGTTGCGGACTATCGTTTTATATTATAGTGTTATTAGGTGTGTTGGATGGTACTAGCTCTTATGAGTATTTGGTATGTTGGATGGTTAACCGTTTACTGGTATGCACTTATCGTTCATTGGGCTAGGCTTATTGGTCTCTGAAAATTATTGAACTGTGGAATTGATTTGTACTACTGTACTGAGCATTACTCACCTGTTGCGAGCTGTGATTAACAATATTTTCTGAGAATAACTTTATTAACAGGAACTTTGCTTAGTAGACTCATTATTTGATTTTTTATGTTTATTTGGTAAGCTTTATGTTTTAATCGACCAACTTACTAAGCTATATAAACGCTTACTTGTGTTATTGTTTTGTTTCCTTGTAGATACTGTTTGGGGAAGTTGAATATCGGATCAAATTGAATAAATCACATTATCAAGGATTTTGGTAGATTATGAATTTGAACTTGGCTTATATTGCATGTAATGAGGGGATTTGAGTTTGTTTTGTAATAGTCCATAAGTACTCATGTTATATAGCTTAGTGTGCTTATTATGTTGTTTAGTTAAATGATTATTGATATGTGCATGCATGATGCAAGTTTTGGTTGACTGGAAATAGGAAAGTGTAAGTCTTAACATTCAATATGGTATGATATTTGTGTGATTGCTAATCACTAGGATATATACTTGTGAATTAAGATTCTAGTTTAAATGATTTGAATAACTAATGGTTATATCTAAACCTAATTCTAAGTTTAAGCATAAGTGGGTGCACATGAAATTGTAAGTTGGCATGAGTTAGGTATGGTATTTTTTGGTTTAAATGTAAGTCAATTTGAGTGTGTTGTGGCTTGTGCATTTTAACTAAATTAATGAAATGTATGCATTTGAATTGTGGTGTCAATGATGGCACATTGGCTAAGCACATAAGTTGATCGTTTTGGCATGCTTTGAGTGCTTTTGAATGTGTTTTGAGGGCTTGAATGCATGTAATTTTGATGTGTTTAGGTTCCTAAGCATTTGAATGTGAAATGAGCATGTTTTGGGTTATTTTGGGTACACACGGCCTAAGACACGAGCTGTCATACGGTCGTGTGTCACACACGGGCAACCCACACGGGCGTATGTCCCAAGCGTGTTAGGTGCAGGGTTCACATGGGTTGGAACACGGCTTGCGACACGACCGTGTGACCCAAGTCAATGAGTTACACCAATGGACACATGGGTGCGCACATGGGTGGATGGAGTAGCTATAAGGTTGTGTGGGATAGCGACACAGCCACGGTTTAGGCTCTGTCACACGGCCATGTGACCCCTGTTTTGAAAATTTTCATTTTTGGAGCAAATCTTCTATTTTATTTCAAATTGGTCTCTGATTATTTCTAAACTTTTTTTGAGGCATTGTAGGATCGATTTAAGGTCCGTAAGTGTATGGTTTATTCTGATATGAATTATATATGTATTTGTTAAATTAATTTGATAATTGGATTCTACTTGTTATGAAATGTTCTAAATTGTACAGTAATACTCCATAACCCTTGGGTGTTACAAAAACTGAGGATAGCAGACCAAGGATTATAAATATTTGAAGAACTAGATTTTAAATTAAGGAGGCAATTTTGTTTTATGTTGCCTTACATCCACAACTTTTTTCAACACACTTATATAGCTTACAATAAACTTAAAGAGTGACCCAATTCACTTAACCCAACTATTTAAACTCTCTAGAAATATCATAAATGGACTGACTCAATTCACTTAACACAACTATTTAAATTCTTTAGATTCATGAATGAAAATTGCAAATCGATCTTTTAACACACCCCCTTAATTTGTAATTTTCATTGAGTTTTTAAACTTCTCTAGCTTCTCCAATGACATAGGCTTCATAAAAACATCTACAAGCTGCTCGTTGACCTTGATTAACTTTAAGCAAATTTCTCTCTTGTTCACCAAATCTTGAATGAAACGATGGCAGAGCTCAATGTGCTTACTTCGGGCATGAAAAACTGGATTACTGTTCATCGCAATCGCCGACATATTATCATAGAATATGGTAGTCGGAACCTCTTGTTTTTGTTGTAGATCAACCAAAATTTGCCTAAGTTAAACTACTCAACAAACTGCACTAGTTGCTATAGCATATCCTAAAGTACTACTCCTATTTTCGATGAAACCTGCCCAATCGTTATCCATAAAACAGGCTAGCTTGTTGCTCGATTCTTTCACATATCTCAGCCTCTACTTCTTCGTTCATTGCAAGTACATGAGTACTCTCTTTGTAGCAACATAATGAAACTTGCTCGACTTGCTCATGAACCTCGAAAGAACGCTAACGAGTTGAACAATATTGGGCCTTGTATTAGTGAGATAAATTAGAGATCGCATTAAACTTGGGTAAAGCTTCTCATTAGCCATCTTTTCATCATCTTCTTGATGCAACTTCTCATTAAGTGTCATTGGCATAGGCACCAGTTTACAAATCGACTTCTAAAACTTCTTTAATAGGTCCTCCACATGATTTTCTTGCGAAATAAAAATCTCACCACTTGATTGCTTGACTTGCAGACTGAGAAAATAATTCATAAGGCCGAGCTTAAATGTCTCGAACTCTTTCATCATGAAACTTTTAAAATCTTCAACCATCTTCATATTGGTTACTGCATAGATCACATCATCAACATAAAGATAAACTATTAGAAAGTTCCCGTTTACTCTAACCTTCACATAGAGGGATGGCTCACTCGGGCTTCGTAGAAGACCAAAGTTCTGAAAGTATGAGTCAATCTTGTTGTTATATGCTCGAAGGGCTTGTTTTAATTCATAAAGAGCCTTTTGAAGTCGATACACTTTTTCTTCCTTCCCCTTTACGAAATATCCTTCGGGCCGGCATACATATATTTCTTCTTCCAACTCTCCATTCAAGAAGGCTAGCTTGATGATGAGTTGGTAGACCTTCATATCTAATTGAGATGCCAAAGAATGAGTAGTTCTTATTGTTTCCATCTGAGCAACCAGAGTGAAGGTCTCATTGAAGTTGACCTCTGGCTATTGCGAATAGCCTTTTGCGACCACTCTGGCCTTATACTTCTGAATTCTTCCATCCTTATTATACTTTGTCTTGAATATCCATTTTAGTCCAATCGCATCCTTTCTTTTCTACAAATCAACCAAATCCAACGTCTTATTTTTCTTGATACTTCTAATTTCTTCATTCATTGCTTTTCTCCATACTTCTTACTCTGTAGCTTCCTCGAAAATTTGTGGTTGTCCAACAAACAAAACAAAATTGCTTGTAGCATATATGTCGGATAAAGAGTGATACCTCTGAGGAGAATCTAAGTCTAATTCGTCACTTGATGTAGTAGCTTTAAAACTTTCACCTTTTGTCCTATTTTGTCCCTAGAGTTGTTGGAGGGGCATCAGTTGATGGAATTATCTCGTATCTATCGTGTACTGTTGCAGCTTGTGATTCATTATTATCCTAATTCCAAGCATTCAATTCATAAAAAAATTACCCATTGATAGAATTAGCTGACTAGTTTTTGGGTTATAAAGACAATACCCCTTGGACTCATCACTATAGCTGATAAAAATAAACTTTTCTCCTTTTTCATTAAAATTTTCCTATTTTTGGAAGAAAATGTGCATAGGCAATGCACATGAAAACTTTGACCTAAATTACAACTGGCTTTTGATCATAGTAGGCCTTAAACGGAGTCCTATCCGAAACCGCCTTTGTTGGAGAGTGATTCAAAATATACACCGCTATATTAACTACTTTGGCCTAAAATTTGTTCGAGAGTCCTTTCACTTTAAGCATGTTATGAGCCATTTCTTCAATTGTTCGATTCTTCCTGTCAGCAAATCTATTTTATCGAGGAGTGTGCCACACAGTGAGCCATCGTTGAATCCTGTTCTCTTTGTAGTACTCGTGAGAAAGACTTGTATATAAACTCTCCTCCCCGATCTGTTTGGAGAGTCTTGATCGAACATCCACTTTGCTTCTCAAAAAGTGTTTTAAAGTTTAGGAAGGAGCTGAAAGCATTGGACTTTTTTTTGAGAAAATAGACCCAAATCATCTTTGTAAAATCATCAACAAAGAGAATAAAGTACTTCTTGTTACCGAGTGAAAAACTTTAACCCTGACCACATATATCAACAAGGACCAGCTCTAAGGGTTTTTGAGCTCTCCAAGCTATCTTCAAAAATGGAAACCGATGCATCTTCCTATACACAGAACCTTCACAAATTCTATCTTTTGGATGAATCACAAGAAGTCCAGTCACCATTTCCTTTTTCTTCAAAACCTGCAAACTTTTAAAGTTCAAGTGTCCATATCTCAAATGTCATAGGTAGGATTCATCAATGTCTCAACATTTGAGATCATCATTCTACAACTCCCCTGTATCAAATAGGAACAAGCAATTTGCGTTCATCTTCATAACAGTCACTCTCATATTATTTTTCTTATCGATGATATCACAATGATCATTATAAAAAAATCAACTTATAAACATTCTTCATCATTTGCCCAACACTCAATAACTTATGCGTAATATTTGGAGAATAATAGACATCATAAATATGCTTTTTGCTACTTTCTTTGGTGGAGATAGCAACAACTCCTTGCCTTTCGATCTTCATGTGCTTGTTGTCACTGAGTTTTACTTCCGTGGAGAATTTCTCATCTAGCACAATGAAAGATTCTTGATATCCGATTATTTGGTGGCTGCATCCACTGTCTAAATACCACATCTCCTTGGCATTACGCTTGAAATTCATAAATGAATGAAATAACTTCTCAACATAATTTTCTCTCGTAAAATTCTCCTTATATTCTACAACTTCACTTTTCTCTTTACACCAACAATCCCACTTTGTAACACCCCAAACCCGGCCTGGACGTTACGGTCGAATCTGGCTATGTCACATAAGAGTGTTTTTGAAAAGGCATTGATACATTAAAATCGTTCAATTATTATCTTTCGCTTAGTTTAAAAAAGGTATTTTCACTGATTTTCTTTTAAACATATCTCTTTTACGCGAAAGCTTTAGAAAATCTTCAATTTTAGGAAAACTGTTTGCTTTAGAGAAAACCAGGTTTTAATCGTGCTTATCAGTAGTGAAATCATCAATAGTTCAAAAGCCGAAATTAAAAGCCAAAGAGTCCAAAGTCCAAAAATTACAACAAAACCCCATATAAATAAGTCATTTAAAACCGAAAAGCCAATGGTGATAGTCTAAAGTTATTACGTGTGGCCACCGTCAAGTCCTCCGCTACACCGATTCGCTAATGCTGGAGATTACCTGAACAGAAAAAACTGAAAAGAGTGAGTTTTGCAACTTAGTGTGGAATCCTCATAGATATCAAACATACAGAATAATCATCAAAAGTCAGAAATAGGCAGCCTGGGGCCGGAACCCCTTACAGAATCAGTTCGAGCCTTAGCCCATCAGATAAAGAATTAGACGGAATATCAGAATCCTACCCACCAACCTCTACACACCATCTCCATCCAACCCTACACACCATGTGGGGATAAATCGACCCACCTATCCCAACACACCATGTTGCACCGAAATGCGGCATATTATCAGATAATTGCAGCTGAACTGTCAGACATGAAGATTAAAAGCCTTTCAGAGCACTTCTTCCAAATGACATCATCCTACCCCAATGCAATGCAACATACAAAAATGACATGCCAAAATGCAATTTATCAGATCATTCTGACGGTTCAGATTTACATGCTAAGTATCACATGCTTAAATCATACATTACATAATCAGATCACTAGACCAGGGGTCTAACTAATGCTTATCGACCCTACGATAGGTTACAATCGACTTGGGCGACCCGTGCAACCTTATAGAGTTTTCCAAAAATATGAGCTCACACGCCCAGGCGATTTGCTCGTGTAGGCCCACACCGCTCAATAGGTCAAGCCCCTGTGTTGCACACGGCCTCACCGGCCATCACATGGCTGTGTCATTCGCTTGTGTCTTGCGCGCATGGCCTGGCTCTTCGATCACATGCCCGTGTGCTTCCACACGGCCTACCACACGGCCCTGTGGTATCGACAAAATGGTTTTCGGCTTTTACCAAAACCTCTTTCTTGCATTTTCGGGCAGACACCTGTTATGAATTCGTTCCTACACACAATCCCGAATCTTAATAGACATTACCAAGGCTAATTTTAGTGATACAATCGAAAACCATACCAGAAATGTTTCTCAACCAAACCCTTAGAACATTGGAAAAGTGGACTTGTCACCTACCGAAGCGAGCCAAAAACCCAACGTTCAAACTCTACAGCAGCACCAATATTTGCCTGGTTTCCACCTAATGAAAGAACAAAAACAAACCCTTTTTCAGAGAACCAACTACGAAATGATAGAAAGTGACAACAAGAAAACTTGCCGAAACGAGCGAGTTCAATCACCAGACACAATGGAGGAACGAAATAAAACAAAAGAAAAGATGAAGAAAACAATGAAAGATTCGGCAGCAAAACAGAGAGAGTTTTGCAGAAACCAAAATTTTGAAAAAGATTAGAATTAAAACTGATAACTTCCCAAATCCCTTAACTATCTCGCGACTAACCCACTACACAAAGTTCCAACTGCACTGAAACACCAACGTAGAGCTGAACAAAAATAAAACTCTCCTGCTCGCGGTGGGATTCAAACTCTAGACCCTCAACACACCAACACACATCTTAACCACCAGACCAGTGGGCCCATTCTAAAATGATATTACAAATACTTAAATATAAGCCCACTGCTCAAGTATCAGGCTTAATTCAGAAAATTACCAAAATTTACCCAAGGTAAGGCTTGAACTTGGGGCCTCACACACACACCTAGAAGACTGAACCACTGAACCAGATATAGATTCGTGTGTAACAATTTAACAGAATCAGAACATGAAATTTGGGGTGTTACAACTCTACCCCTTAAAAGAAAATTTCGGCCTCGAAATTTTACTTGATCAGAAAAGGTGAGGGTACTGCTGATGCACCAACTCCTCCGGCTCCCAAGTGGCCTCCTCAGTGCTATGATTCTGCCACATCACCTTCACTATGGGAATAGATTTTCTTCGTAGAACCTTAATGTCACGATCTAAAATCTGAATCGGCTCCTCCTCAAATGTTAGATTCGGCTTAACCTCAATCTCTTCCACATGAACAATGTGTGTGGGATCAGAACGGTAGTGTCTCAATATCGAGATGTGAAAAACATAATGAACGCAATTTAGCTCTGGAGGTAACTCCAACTGATAAGCGACCAGACCCACTCGCCTCAGAATACAATACAGCCCAATAAACCTAGGACTTAGCTTACCCTTGCGACCGAACCTCAGAATCTTCTTCCATGGCGAGACCTTGGGAAACATGAAATCCCCCACCGAAAACTCAATATCGCATCTCTTCAGATCCACATAAGACTTCTGCTTGTCAGAAGCTACTTTCAGATGATCCCTGATCAATATAACCTTGTCCTTTGTCTCGGAGACTAATTCAGGACCCAGAACACGTCGCTCGCCCAACTCAGTCCAACATAAGGGAGTACACCATATAGTGCCTCGTAAGATGCCATCTGGATGCTAGACTGGAAGCTGTTATTATAGGCGAACTCTGCTAATGGCAAGTACTCCTCCCAACTGCCTCGAAAATCAATAACACAGCTTCTCAACATATCCTTCAGTATCTGAATCACCCTCTCTGACTGACCATCTCTCTAAGGATGGAAAGCAGTATTGAAGTCTAACCTCTAACTCAAAGCCTCATGCAGCTTCTTTCAGAACCGAGACGTGAATTGAGGATTCTTATCGGAGATGATCGAGATAGGTACCCCATGAAGTATCACTATTTCAGAAATGTAGAGTTTAGCCAACTTTTGTAGAGAAAAGTCTGTGCTAACCAGAATGAAGTGAGCAGATTTGGTCAATCAATCCATGATGACCCAGACAAAATCCTTCTTAGTGGGTGTTAGAGGCAACCCACTAACGAATTCTATCGTTACTTGCTCTCATTTTTATAACGGTATCTTTACCGGCTACAGTAAACCCAAAGGTAACTGATACTCAGCCTTAACCTACTGACAAGTCAAATAGTAAGCAACAAAGTCAGTAACTTCACACTTCTGCCCTGGCCACCAGTATAACTCTCGGAGATCTCGGTACATCTTATTCTCGTTGGGGTGCATAGCATAGGGACTACTATGCGCTTTCCTTAGAATCGACTGTCTTAAATCCTCATCATTTGGTACACAAGTCTGACCACGGAAACAAAGTACCCTATCACTGTTAATCCTAAAGTCAGTAGTGCCACCATTCTCAACTTGACGAAACCGCAACTTAAGAGACTTATCCCTCGACTGTTTACCTTGAATCTGTTCAATCCATGTCGGCTTAACCTAAAGCTCTGCCAACAAACCACCATCATCAAATAAACTGAGGTAAGCAAACATCACCCTCAGATCAGTTATAGCCTTATGGCTCAGTGCATCGGCCACCACATTGGCCTTGCCGGGATGGTGCTCAATGGTGCAGTCATAATCCTTAAGCAATTGAACCCATATACGCTTCTTAAGGTTTAACTCTTTCTGAGTGAGGAGATACTTGAGGCTTTTATGATCCGTGTAGATAATACACTTTTCACCATACAAGTAATGCCTCCAAATTTTTAGAGTAAAGACAACCACTGCCAACTCCAAATCGTGATTCGGATAGTTAGCCTCATGAGTCTTGAGCTATCGAGACGCATAAGCAACTACCTTCCCATCTTGCATCAGAACACAACCTAGACCCACATGCAACACATCACTGTATACCACAAAGTCTTTATCAGGCTCAAGCTGTTTCAGAACAAGAGCCTAAGTTAAAACCATTTTAAGCTTATCAAAGCTCTCTAACTGTACATTAGTCCAAACGAAAGGAACTCCCTTATGCAGCAGCTTAGTCATCGAAGCCGCGATTAAAGAGAACCCTTCTACGAAACGTCGGTAATATCCTGCTAGCCTTAGAAAGTTACGAATCTCAAACACATTTTTTGACTGTTTCCAATCCAACACAGCCTCAATCTTACGAGGATCGACTCGTATCCCCTTAGCAAAAACTACATGTCCCAGAAATGTCACTTCCCGAAGCTAGAACTCGCACTTGCTGAACTTTGCATACAACTGTTTCTCATGAAGAATTTGTAGAACCACTTTGAGATGCTCATCATACTGATCCTCTGTCTTAGAATACACCAAAATGTCTTCGATGAACACCACTACATACTAATCTAGGTAGGACTGAAATACTCAGTTCATTAAATCCATAAATGCCGCCGGTGCATTACTCAAACCAAAGGGCATAACTAGGAACTTGTAATGTAGATATTGAGTCCTAAATTCCATCTTATACACATCGGACTCCTTAACTCTCAACTGATGATAGCCTATACAGAGAACGATATTAGAAAACACAGAGGCCCTTCTGAACTGATCAAATAAGTCATATATCCTCAGAGGTGGATACTTATTCTTGATCGTTAGCTTGTTCAACTGACAGTAGTCGATACACATCCTCATTGTCCCATCCTTCTTTTTCACAAAAAGAACAGGTGCTCCCTATGGAGACACACTGGGACGAATGAACCCATGATCCAACAACTCCTGAATCTGAGCCTTAAGTTCTGTCAGCTCTTTCGGTGCCATTCGGTAAGGGGCGATAGACACCAGAACTGTACCAGTAATCAACTCAATCCAAAACTCTACCTCACAGCTCGGAGGCAACCCCAGTAACTTTTTAGGAAAGACATCCAGAAAATCTCTTACAGTTCTGATATCCTTAATAAAAGAGTCCCTAGAGTTTGAAACACTCATATAAGCCAGATAAGCCTCACATCCTTTTTGGACCAACTTTTCTGCCACAACGCAGAAATCAAATTAGTCAGGAAATCCCAAGTTCCCCAATGAGAACTACCTTGACATCCTCGGTTCTCAAAACAGCCCTCTTAGTCCCATAGTCCAGACTTACTTAGTGCCTGACTAACCAGTCCATTCCCAAAATTAAATCGAACTCCCTAAATAGAAGTTTCATCAAATCTACCAGAAAAACTGTCCCTTGGAACTGTAATGGAACGTCTCTATACAATTTGCTGACTTGGATAGATTGCCCCAAAGGACTCACAATAGTTACCTCACTATCAGTACTCACAATCAGAATCCACAAAGTTTCAAACGCAGTACTAGCTACGTATGAATGTGTAGAGTCTATGTATATCAGTGCAAGATAAGGTACATTATAAATTAAAAATGTACCTGTAATAATGTCTAGAGCATCTCGGTCCTGTCGATGATGAGCAGTATAAACCAGAGCAGGCTGCCTTGCCTCAGTATGTCCAGCACCTCTGCCCAGTGCTCTCTATCCATGGCCCATGCCGTTACCACCCCTAATCTAACCACGGCCTCTAGGTGGCTGCTGAACTACCCTCGGTGGCTACACAGTACCAGAACCCAAAGGTTGCATCTAATCGATTCTCAACGGACAATCCCGAGGGCTCTAATTCCCTCTTATTATTTCCTTTCTCTCGATTTTAGTGCTCAGCGCGCTTAACCTCCTCGACAATATTCGCCTTCTCAACTAGAACAGGGAAACCACACTCCCTCTGCGGAGCTATCAGAACTCACAAACTGTCCCTGAGACCATCCTCAAATCGGACACAGCTCTCATACTCAGTCACAACCATGCCTTGGGCATTACGGCTCAACCTCAGGAACTCGGCCTCATACTCAGCCACTGAACGGTCTCCTTGGGTGAGATTAAGGAACTCACGCCCCCTGGCATCAATCTAGCTAGCCCCTACATACTTACCCTGGAACGTAGTCCTAAAATAATCCCAGGTCAATCGGTAAGGCTGAGTGCCTTCCTTAACTGTGAGCCACTACTGGTTTGCCTCATCACTTAACAGAGAAACAACCCTCTTAAGTTTTTGCTCAGTAGTAAAATCTAGGTCGTCCATAATTCTCTCCGTGGCCTCCATCCAATACTCGGTCATGTTAGGGGTAACTCCAGTGATGCCCCTGAATAACTTATCCCTATTGGACCAGAGTCATTCCGTAACTGATCCTCGGGCCCCAGAACTAGTATTGGGCCCAGCAACCCTTTCAAATTCCTGAGCATAGCCTGGGCCAATGCGTCATCCCTGGCCATGTGATCACGAGACCTAGTTTCAGTCGCAGGCGACACTAGCGTCTCACTCGTGTCCAAATTTGATATATTATCCATAGAGAGGACTCAGCTCGAGCTCCCTTACGGCCTCTACCTCAGCCTCTAGTACCACATCCACGGATACCTTGTGCACTCATTGTCTAATCGAATTTATCTGTATTACAAATTTTATGGATTAGTTAACAGTTCTGATATTTTATTAATCAGATGTTTTATGCAATATAGTATCAGAAGTTTAAAGTCTGTTATTGCAAATCGTAGTCTCACTACTGGTTTCAGTTTACAGTTCCTAGAGTGTTTTCAGTATGGTATACTACCTAAAGTAGTTTCAGATTATTCTAATCATATTTTCAGAAAATTCTAAATAGAGTTTCAGAAAACTTACAGGATCGGCGCTAAAGACTCGGTGTGCTACATACTTATTCCAAAACTATTTTAGATTATTTACAAATAATTTCTTTAAAACCAATCTTTAAAACCCAAATCCACAGCTGAGTTTTGCAACTTGACTCTGATACCACTAAATGTAACACCCTAAACTTGGCACGGACGTTATGGCCGAATCTGGCGATGTCACATGGGAGTGTTTTTGAAAAGGCATCGATACATTAAAATTGTTTAATTATTATTTTTCACTTAGTTCGAAAAATGTATTTTCACTGATTTGCTTTTAAACATATCTCTTTTACGCGAAAGCTTTAGAAAATCTTCGATTTTAGGAAAACTGTTTGCTTTAGAGAAAATTGAGTTTTAATCGTGCTTATTAGTAGTGAAATCATCAATAGTACAAAAGCTGAAATTAAAAGCCAAAGAGTCCAAAGTCTAACAATTATAGCAAAACCCCATATAAATAAGTAATTTAAAACTGGAATGGTGATAGTCAAAAGTTATTACGTGTGGCCACCATTAAGTCCTCCGCTACACCGATCCGCTAATGCTGGGGATTACCTGAACAGAAAAACCAGAAAAGAGTGAGTTTCGCAACTCAGTGTGGAATCCCCATGGATATCAAATATACAAAAAAATCAACAGAAGTCAAAAATAGGCAGTCTAGGGCCAGAGCCTCCTACAGAATCAGTTTGGGCCTTGGCCTATCAGATATAGAATCAGACAAAATATCAAATCCTACCCACCAGCCTCTACATACCATCTCCGTCCAACCCTACACACCATGAGGGGATAAATTGACCCACCCATCCCTACACACCATGCTGTACCGAAATGTTACTCATTATCAAATAATTGCAGCTGAGCTGCCAGATATCAGGCTTAGAAGCCTTTCAGAGCACTTCCTCCAAATAACATCATCCCACCCCAATGTAATGCAACATACAAAAATGACATGCCAAAATGCAATTTATCAGATCATTCTAACGATTTAGATTTACATGCTAAGTATCACATGCTTAAATCATACATCACATAATCAGATCACGAAACTAGGGGTCTAAGTAATGCTTACCGACCCTACAACAGGTCACAGTCGACTTGGGCGACCTGTGCAACCTTACAGAGTTTTTCAGAAAATTGGGCTTACACGCCCAAGAGGTCTGCCTATGTGGGCCCTCACGGCCTAAATTGGCCTTGGCCATATGGATTACACGGCCTGGCCCAAAATCCCAAACGCTTGTGTGGCCCACACAGCCCAATAGGTCAAGCCCACGTGTCGTGCACGACTTCACTGGCCATCACACGGAAATGTCATGCGCCCATGACTTGCGCGCATGGCCTAGCTCATCAATCACACGTCCGTGTGCTTCCACTGTAACACCCTTCACCCGTATCCAACGCCGGGACAGGGTTCGAGGTGTTACCGGACTTAAACATTTACAACATGCAAAATCAGGCCATAAAATTTTTGTCCAAAATTAAAACATCTTAAACACATGCATATCGTCCTTTATATAGGCCTTTGAAGCCTATAACACATATGTTATAAAACTAGGTCCCTATACATGCCACTCACTTGATAATTCTAGTATATGTATTTATACTCTCAAGGTGCTGGCTTGATAGTGTGATGCTGCCTCCGACGATCTCTAACCCTGAGCTAACCTGGCAGCACTAAAAGAAATGGAAAAGAGGGGGTAAACTTTATGCTTAGTAAGCTCACATGAAAATAATAAGCAATTTACTAACATGCTTTTCATAGTAAAACTAACCCAATTGTACATTTACACATGTTCTGGTCAAGCTGCTTTCCTGAGTTACTGTCACTAAATCATTTATATCTGGAGTTACGAAACTCAAAATTAAGATCCGTAAATTTTTCTAGAAACTAGACTCATATATATTTCCACCATAAAATTTTTGGTCCAGCCAATAAGTACAGTTCATTATTCAAATTCTCCCCTGTTTCGCTGTTAGACAGTTTCAACCTTTCTTCACTAAAATTTATTTATCTCATAGTACGAGACTCGGATAATGTTCCTATCTTTTTCTCCTGAAAGTAGACTCATTAAGGACTCTAAGAATATAAATTATAACCAATAATTATTTTTCTACAACTTTTAACAATTTTTCCAAGTCAGAACAGGGGATCTCGAATTCATTCTGACACTGTCTCACAAAAATTAGAATATCACATAATATATAACTCTTTTTCTCCCCCTATTTCTTTAATTAAATAATTTATTTGAAATTTAATTCAACTTACAAAATTTTTGGTGAATTTTCAAAGTCACACAACTGCTGCTGTCCAATACTGTTTTACTACTAAAATTCACTCTTACATAATTTCACTTAATCCATTTTGTCTTATCGAAGTTCACTCAAATATCAAGCATATTGCTCAAAATTTTCTTAAACATATACCTGCACTTATTCATCATATAATCATGTTCACATGTATTTTTATTTAATCGATTTTCCCGTTGAACTCTTCGGAATAATAACTGATACTCAATTGCCTGCACATATTTTCACACTTGTAGCAAAAGCTATCTGATACGCATAGTAGCCTATACTTAGTACTACACATGCGACCAATTATCCGGTACACGTAGTAGCCTGCACTTAGTACTGTACACGTGATCAAGTTATCGGGTACGCATAGTAGCTTGCACTTAGTACTACACATGCGACCAATAATTCGGTACACGTAGTAGCCTGCACTTAGTACTACACACGTGACCTCACAATAGATCATTCGTATCGTTTCTATTCCGAAGGCTTAACCAGGAAATTCCTCACTTTCCAACATGTTACAATTTATTCATAGTCCTTTTTCAATTTGCAATTTACAACAAATAATCATTCTATAGGTAGCCACATCTTATATAATAACAAAATATAATAAAATAAAAAGAATCGATAAATTATTTACGTACAAACTTACCTCGGATCCAAAAATGGTAATTTACCATTCTAGTCCATAACCTTGTATTTTCCCGATTTAAGCCCAAATCTCGATTTCCTTGATTATTAAGCTTGAAAGCTTGGCCAAACCCTAACCATTGCTGTTCTCGGTACATTCTACTGTAGCAAGAAGAAAGGGACACATTTGGGGTTTAAAATTTGTCTTTTAATTCATTTTACCCCTAAATGACCAAAATGCCCTTTTTACTATTCTTTCAAAATTTACCCAAACAAGGCCATTTTTGTCCAACAAGTTACACAATGGTTTAATTGTCATTTAAGGACCTCTTATTTAAAATTTCATGACAATTAGACACCTCTAACATATAAAACTCAACTTTTTCACTTTTTACAATTTAGTCCTTTTTACTAAATTGAATGCCCAAACGTCGAAATTTTCGAACGAAATTTTCACGAAATCATTTCGTGAAATCGTAGACCATAAAAATATAATAAAAATGAAATTTTCCTCATCAGATTTGTGGTCCCGAAACCATTGTTCCGACTAAGCCCAAAATCGGGATGTTACATTTCTTCCCCCCTTTAGGGATTTTCGTCCCCGAAAATCTCACCAGAAAAGTGGTCTTGGGTTTTTCACTTGGATTCCTCAATCCTATAATTGATGTTAAAGAACTTTCACTCATGCTAAACTTTTACTACTTGACTCTTTAAATTTTACATACAAAAATTATAAATGGTATTCACTTCACAATACTTTTACTGAAACTTAATCTTTACCAGAAAGCTCATGTACTCAAAAGTCTGATCCATACAGATTGAACAATCAAGTCGACCTTATTCATCCGTAATTGATATTTCAAAGAAATTCTGTCTTCTAGTCAACAGAACGATTCAACATGCATTATTCAAAATTCACTCATCATGCCAATCGAAGACCATAACAAATGCATTAGCATAAGTAATACTGGTACCTCAACTGAATACATTAACTTTGATTAACTTACTTGAGAAAGGAAATCCACCATACAATTAGGACTTGAAATTTCACCACACTATCAGGATCAATTTAGAGGTATAGTCATACTTGTTGTTTATATACATCAATCACAAGCTGGAGGTCATGATCTAAATGCAAGCCATGATCAACAAGTTACAATATAAATATAACCAGAAAATCCAAGATAGAGAAATTCTAAACGGAGAAGCCCAGAATAAATAAATCCAGAATAACATCATTTTAAACCACTGACAACAAATACGACTGGAACTATATGCTCTTCATATATATATGTGTGTGTATAATTAGTCAGAGCAATGATCAGTAGAGACAGAATCATGGCGCCATGCACAATTTCTCATCAATTCTCAATAGGCAGAATATAACAAAATACCAGAGAAAAACAGAACCATGCAGATCATAACCCAATCAGACTGACAATATATTAGTCTAACGTTAAGATCAAGGAACATTTTCATAATATAAGAATTCATCAGGGATTAGATAGCCCCAATAATATTTCCAGTATCAGGTAATCTCATACAATATCTCAATAGAGACAGTCACAAACTATTCACTGTAATTACCCTGCTTGAACATTTCATATTTCAAATTATTCCTTTAACTATTTCTGCCGTCCCAAATTCTATAATATTCCATTACTAAGAAAACCAATTCATTAGGGAATTTCAATCAATACATTTCTCGACATCATACCAAGATAGATCATTTTACCAAAATTAACTTTTTTCGCTAACTGCGATATTGCGAAAATTAAACAATCTTTCGGTCAATCCGATATCTTTCTAGCTCATATCTGTACTTATCAACCCATTCTCAATCTCTAATCATGCTTATAACCATTCTATCATTGAACTCTTTGGTTTCTCACCTGGAAACTCATTCAACATAAATCTCAGGAATTTCCATTATAAAACACCACTTTGGTAAGGGGAAGAGGGTCGTAGGGCCTCTGACTCAACTCTCATATACATATACATGTAACACAGTTTTCATCATAGCAATCATATCTCAATCATGTCATTCATTTCGAGTAACTAACATTCATATTGATTTTACACTCACTTTCCAGTTATCTCATTTAAACAAGTGTACTTATACATGTATTTCCATGTTTCCTAGATAATCTTACTTATCCATTCATTAAATCAGACAAATCAAGCACATAATATCATTTAAGGGCTAAACAAACATGAATAAGTATATCACAGTCTAAACTTTCATCTTACACATCATCATATACATATCATTACAATTATATATATCAGTCCAAGTAATTTAATACATTTACTCAAGTTATACGAGCTTACCAATCATAATCATCCCAACCAATATACATGAATATTTATCTTAACAATATTTTTGATAAGTTACTCAAACACACGCATTTATTCAAATAAATCGATCATATACATCATGGAATTATCTATTAATCATAGATAAGCTCATTTGACCATGTGCACATGTCATGAATCCTCATTCGTAACTTTACTTGAATATTTTAGCATCACATTCAACATGGTCAGTGTAGCTCGGTTGGAAGGTATCTTTGTCTAAACAAAGTGGCTCTCAAACGCGTCGAGAGACATCATACTATCACAGATCGGTGGCATGTATAGCTGGACTTTTACACATGCTAGGTTAGTCCAAGAACCGACTAAATCATAGCTTTGATACCACTAAATGTAACACCCCTCACCCGTATCCAACACCGGGACAGGGTTCGAGGCGTTACTAGACTTAAACATTTACAACATGCAAAATCGGGACATAAATTTTTGTCCAAAATTAAAACATCTTAAACACATGCATATCATCCCTTATATAGGCCTTTGAAGCCTATAACACACATGTTATAAAACTAGGTCCCTATACATGCCACTCACTTGATAATTCTAGCATATGTGTTTATACTCTCAAGGTGTTGGCTTGATAGTGTAATGCTGCCTCCGACGATCTCCAACCCTGAGCTAATGACAACACTAAAAGAAATGGAAAAGAGGGGGTAAGCTTTACGCTTAGTAATCTTACATGAAAATAATAAGCAATTTACTAACATGTTTTCCATAGTAAAACTAACCCAATTGTACATTTACACATGTTCTGGTTAAGCTACTTTCTTAAGTTACAGTCACTAAATCATTTATATCTGGAGTTACGAAACTAAATATTAAGATCTGTAAATTTTCCTAGAAACTAGACTCATATATATTTTCACCATAAAATTTTCAGGATTTTTGGTCCAGCCAATAAGTACAGTTTATTATTCAAATTCTCCCTTGTTTCGCTGTTAGATAGTTTCAACCTTTCTTCACTAAAATTTATTTATCTCATAGTACAAGACTTGGATAATGTTCCTATCTATTTCTCCTGAAAGTATACTCATTAAGGATTCTAAGAATATAAATTATAACCCATAATTATTTTTCTACAATTTTTAACAATTTTTCCAAGTCAGAATAGCGGATCTCAAATTCATTCTGACACTGTCTCATAAAAATTAGAATATCACATAGTATATAACTCTTTTTCTCCCCATATTTCCTTTATATAAAAATAGACTCATCAAGCTTTAATTTCATAATTTATTTGAAATTAAATTCAACTTACACAATTTTTGGTGAATTTTCAAAGTCACACAACTGCTGCTGTCCAATACTGTTTTACTACTAAAATTCACTCTTACATAATTTCACTTAATCCATTTTGTCTTATCGAAGTTCACTCAAATATCGAGCATATTGCTCAAAATTTTCTTAAACATATACCTGCACTTATTCATCATATAATCATGTTCACATGTATTTTTATTTAATCGATTTTCCCGTTGAACTCTTCGGAATAATAACTGATACTCAATTGCCTGCACATATTTTCACACTTGTAGCAAAAGCTATCTGATATGCATAGTAGCCTATACTTAGTACTACACATGCGACCAATTATCCGGTACACGTAGTAGCCTGCACTTAGTACTGTACACGTGATCAAGTTATCGGGTACGCATAGTAGCTTGCACTTAGTACTACACATGCGACCAATAATTCGGTACACGTAGTAGCCTGCACTTAGTACTACACACGTGACCTCACAATAGATCATTCGTATCGTTTCTATTCCGAAGGCTTAACCAGGAAATTCCTCACTTTCCAACATGTTACAATTTATTCATAGTCCTTTTTCAATTTGCAATTTACAACAAATAATCATTCTATAGGTAGCCACATCTTATATAATAACAAAATATAATAAAATAAAAAAGAATCGATAAATTATTTACGTAAAACTTACCTCGGATCCAAAAATGACAATTTACCATTCTAGTCCATAACCTTGTATTTTCCCGATTTAAGCCCAAATCTCGATTTCCTTGATTATTAAGCTTGGAAGCTTGGCCAAACCCTAACTATGGCTGCTCTGGGTACATTCTGCTGTAGCAAGAAGAAAGGGACACATTTGGGGTTTAAAATTTGTCTTTTAATTCATTTTACCCTTAAATGACCAAAATGCCCTTTTTATTATTCTTTCATATTTTACCCAAACAAGGCCATTTTTGTCCAACAAGTTATACAATGGGAAGGACCTCCGATTTAAAATTTCATGACAATTAGACACCTCTAACATATAAAACTCAACTTTGCACTTTTTACAATTTAGTCCTTTTTACTAAATTGAGCGCCCAAATGTCGGAATTTTCGAACAAAATTTTCACTAAATCATTTCGTGAAATCGTAGACTATAAAAATATAATAAAAATGAAATTTTCCTCATCGAATTTGTGGTCCCAAAACTACTGTTCCGACTAAGCCCAAAATCGTGATGTTACATCCACACGGCCTACCACACGGCCATGTGGCGTCGACAGAATGGTTTTTGGCTTTCACCAAAACCTTATTTCTTGCATTTTCGGGTACACACCTGTTATGATTTCGCTCCTACACGCAATCCCGAACCTTCAGAACTATAATAGACATTTTCAAGGCCGATTTTAGTGATACAATCAAAAACCAAACTGAAAATGTTTCTCAACGAAACCCTTAGAACATTGGAAAAGTGACTCGTCATTTACCGAAGTGAGCCAAA
Source organism: Gossypium hirsutum (assembly GCF_007990345.1). Lineage (NCBI taxonomy): Eukaryota > Viridiplantae > Streptophyta > Magnoliopsida > Malvales > Malvaceae > Gossypium > Gossypium hirsutum. The sequence continues at coordinate 95,758,008 of NC_053425.1, forward strand.
AACCCAACATTCAAAACTCTGCAACATCACCAATCTCTACTTAATTTCCATCTAATTGAAAGAACCAAAACAAACCCTTTTTCAGAGAACCAACAACAAAACGGGAGAAAGTTCTAACACGAAAACTTGCCGAAACAAGCGAGTTCAATCACCGGACACGATGGAGGCACGATGTAACACTCCATACCCGTAACCCACACCGGGGTAGCGTACAAGGCATTACTTAACTTGTTCACTTGTAATAAAAAAACCTCAAGTCACCGTGACTCGATCCAAATTAAAATCTTTTAATTATCAACGTAGATTCCTTATTATGGGCCTACAAGCCCTAAATCTATCATTGGAAACTATTTGGAACTATTCTGAGTCTTTAAACCCACCTTGAAAATTTTACTTGAAAAACAGGGCACATGCCCGTGTGGGTAGGCTGTGTGCTTCCACACACCCGTGTGGCATGGGACACGCCTGTGTCCATTGCCCGTGTGGCCAATTTAATTCCACAATTTTTTTTCATAAAACAAGTGCAAACTTCACACGGTCTGGGTACATGCCCGTGTCCCTGGCCCGTGTTGCTCACACGGCCTAGACAAGCTCGTGTCTTAGCCCGTCTATAAAACTTGAGTATTCTATTTCTGATGTCAGCACACCCAAAATGACACACGGCCAAGGCACACTCCCGTGCACCAGGCCGTGTCCACCATACGGCTGAGACACATGGCCGTGTCTTTTCCCGTGTGTTTATTACCATACATACTGACTTAAAATTTCTACGTGTAGGGGACACACGGCCGGACCACAAGCCCGTGTGTCTACTCGTGTGGACAATATGAGGCTATTTACCAAACCTCTTTGCCATCCCTACAAGCATAATTCCATACAAATGCAAGAGAATACAAAAAACAACACAATCCATATGGCTAGATCGGCCACAATAAACATTATTTCACAAAACAAATTACTCCACTATGGAAATGACATATTTGCATATAACCAAAATGAATATTAGCCATCATTCAAGGCTTAATACCAAGTGTAGGATTTATCCCAAGCCAACCTATGTGGCCAATTCTCAAGACACAAAATAATAAAGTCTAGCCTTATATATGCCATGCTCAAATATATAAAACCAGCTATACCAATGTTTTGAATTATAGTGTGATCGATATCTTTGACCTCCAATGATCCTTAAGCTGACTAAACGGCACTGAGAGAAAATGGAAAGAAAGAGGGAGTAAGCATATAAGCTTAGTAAGTTGCATATAAATAAATATACAACAAATTTCATCAATGATCGTCTTGTTCATAACACAAAGGTAAGCGTAAGCTTGACTTACTCATTACTGTCCACTCAAGTGATAGTTTCTATATCGAGCTCATGACTCATGCGTACCATTTAGGTACCTGTACCACTCACAACATTTTATACTTTCCTTATTAACTCACATTCATTACTTCTACCATTGAACCTTTCGAAATACTACAGGATATTCTATAAGCCTCCAATATGGGATAAGATGCCGATGCCATGTCTTAGACATGGTCTTACACTAACACAATGTTTAGCCGATGCATGTCCCAAACATGTCTTACACTGGCTTATGTCTCGATGCCGATGCATGTCCCAAACATGTCTTACACTAGCACCCGTCTCAATGCCAATGCCATTTCCCAGACATGTTCTTACACTGGCTCTCATAATATGGCCGATACATGTCCCAGACATGTCTTACACTAGCTCACACAAGTGACCCAATTGTTACAACATGAATATCCGGTTTATTTCCTAGGGTTACAACGAGATCTCTACCATCTCAATTACCATATCTCAATTCACAAACAAACAATTCATGCTATATCAATTCAAGCACATATATTGGCAATATAGTTGTATTATTTACATACAACTTACCTCGATTTACAAAATGTACTCGACTAGTAGGTTTAGTTGACTTGCTTGGCTTTCCCCCGGTCTAGGTTCGGATTTGGCAAATCTTGAACTATAATAACAAAATACACTCATTTAATCCCTAATTACAATTAGGAAATCATAAATTTACATCTTTGGTAAAATGACTATTTTGCCCCTTAACTTTGGCAAACTGACCATTTTACCCTTAAGCTCGAAATTCAATTTTTATCAAATTTCCTTTTATCTTAGGCCTAATCTAACCCTTTATTTTCTTGTAGCAACCGTAAAAGTTCACTATTTCACATACTTCCACCTATTTTGCAACTTATGCAAAATAGTCCCTTTAGGTGTTTTCATGCTAACACCTTTCACAAAAATTGTTTAGAATTCTTCTAAGACCCATATTTTTCCATCAAGACTCAGCAATCATCGCAAATCCATTCATGGAAAAATCCTAAACTCTTAATCATTTTGCAAAATAGACCCCCCATTTGAAAGATCATGTTTCAAAAGTCTCAAAAATGCAAAAATCATCAACAAAGGACATGGAAATCACTTACTTGTTGAGGTGATAAGTTGTTGAAATTTCAAAGCTTCAAAACTCCTCTTTTGCTGATATTTTCGGTGGAGAAAGAAATGGGAAGAAGATGATATCATTTTTTTCTTCATTATAGTCTAAACAAGTCACCTAACATACCAACCATCAAATTTTTGTCCCCTCTTTGACTCAATGGCCGGCCAAGTACTCTAAAAAGGGTCTAATTTCCCTTTAAAGACCTCCAATTTAATTCTCTAGCTATTTAACACATTTGGGTACTAAAATGCAACTTTTTCCTTTTATGTGATTTAGTTTTTTTCGCAATCGGGCTCAAAAGCATTAAAATTAACTCACCAAATTTTTCATGCGCTAATATAATCATACTATAACCTCATAATTATAATAAAAATAGTTTTCCTCCACTTTGAATTTGTGGTCTCGAGACCACTATTCCGACTAGGCCCTAAATCAGGGTATTACACACGAAAGAAAACAAAAGAAAAGAGAAAGAAAACAATAAAAGATTTAGCAGCACGCAGAGAGAATTTTGTAGAAACTGAAATTTTGAAAAAGATTAGAATTAAAACTGATAACTTCCCAAATCCCTTAACTATCTCCCCACTAACCCACTACACAGAATTCGAACTGCACTAAAACACCAATGCAGAGCTGAACAAAAATAAAACTCCCTTGCTCACAGAGGGATTCAAACTCTAGACCCTCAACACACCAACACACATCTTAACCAACAGGCCTATTCTGATATGAAATTATAAATACTTAAATATAAGCCCACTGCTCAAGTATCAGGCTTAATTCAGAAAAGTACCAAAATTTACCCAAGGTAAGGCTTGAACTTGGGACCTCTCACATACACCTAGAACACTTAACCACTAAAGCAGATACAGATTTGTATGTAACAATTTAACAGAATCAGAACATGAAATTTGGGGCGTTACACGCTTAGAATGATTGGGAACTTTGCATCAAGTGCAATGATGCCAAAAATCTCTTGAATCATGATCGGGCTTTTTACATATACGACACTATGTGTCCGAACTTTTCTCACCTGAAGATGACTTCCTTCTATGTCCCCGACCACGACCTTGATTCGAGCCTCCTCGTCCTCTACTTGATGATCTTCTATTGGATAGTGGACCCCTCTTTGTTCCTGTTTCGCATTAGATTTCTTTTATCTGAGGTTGACCTTTACTTGAAAAGCTTACTCTAGTGACTGATTCGTATAACCATTGATTCTAACTTCATGTGCCTCTAGAGAGTTAAACAAATCGTACCGAGTTAGCTGCGATATGTCTTTCATCTCCTTTATCATAGAAACAATATGCTCAAACTTTTAAGACAGAAACATGAGAATTCTTTCCATTACTTTCTTTTCAGGAATAGTATATCCGCAACCTTTGATTTGGTTGACAATTTTGGCCACCCTTGAAAAAAAGTCTTTAACAGATTCAATTTCCTTCACCGATAAATTGTCAAAACATCTCTAATAGTTCTACAACTTAATAGAGATTACTTACTAGCCCTTTTAAACTCCTTATTCAGAGCGCCCCAAACTTTTTGGGCACTCTTGATGTCGAAATTCTTGGGGTAAATGGATTTACCCACCCTTTGTTGAATAATTTGCAAAGTTGTCGCATTCTTTTTTGTATTCTCCTTCAATTGCTTCTCCAGTTATTCTTCTGTATTCGATTCAGACTCGACTTCATATCCTTACTCCACCAAGTCCAACAAATCTTTAGAAACGATTATGGTCTCTATTTGGGAGCTTTAATACCTATAGTGTTCTCCTTTGAATATAGGTATTTGACTGGGGGAATAAGCAAAGAATGTTAAAGGGACTGAAGTGGTCATACTGGCTGTGGAACCAAATTTGTTGGAGAAAATAAAGGATACCAGACCAATGATTATAAATATCTAAAGAACTAGATTTGATATTAATGAGGCAATTTCTTTTTACGTTGCCTTACATCCACAACTTTCTTCAAGAAACTTATATAGCTTACAATAAACTTAAAGACTAACTCAATTAACTTAACACAACTATTTAAACTCTCTAGAAATATCATAAATGGACTGACTCAATTCACTTAACACAACTATTTAAATTCTTTATATTCATGAGTGAAAATTAAAAAATATTCTTTTAACAAAACTAACACCACCCATTCGACTCTTACAATTATATATCATGTAGAAAACCTTTAATACAAACTACCCATGCTTAGAGTCATACAATTCCAAACCAAGCCCATTACATAAACCCCAAAAGACCTAAACCCCATAAAGACTCATTGAATCCAAATCGAGACCCAACCCCTCAATCAAGCCATAACCAACGAGAGCATAAAGGAGAGAAATATTAACTTGTAGCACAAAAGGAAGCTATTAGTAAATAGAACGAAAACATGAGTCAAAAATAAAATAAGAAAGAATCGAGAGAAGAAGAAAAGAAAGTAAGAAAAGCCCTTTGAAATCTTTCTTAGGTAGAGTTGGTTCGAAGGGTTGAAACTTTGACTTAACAATCCCAAATGGTGAAGTGAGAGTGCGGAGAAAGCGATGAAGGAGAGGATGTCTCATTTAATGGTGGTTATCGCTAAAGAAAGTGATGAAGAAGATGGTGCAGGTGATGGCTTTTGATAAGTAGAAGTGTTCGTGGATATTTGACTTGAAAAAAGTAAGAGAGGAGAAAAAAAAGATCAGAATGGTGCCATCGCCGATGGCGATGACAGTGGGTGGCTAAGGTTTAAAAGAAGGGGTTTGAAAGAAGAATATGAGAATGTCTTTCCTCGAAATATTTTATTAACAAAAAAAGAAACTTATAAATAAGAAATTAGATGATTAGGTGGAAATTTGGTAGCATTAATAAAATAATTTTAACCTCTATGTCATCCATCAGTTTCAGTTTCGATGGCACATTAACTAAAATAAAATTTTGATACTTTAGTGATTAAATTGAAAATTTTCATAATTGGATGACTAAAATAGAAACAATTTAAAAAGTCCAGTCGCTAACCATGTACTTTACCCATGGTAAGGCAATGGAGTAGGAATGAGATTCAAGCTGTTGGGAACAAAAGGGAACTGAATCAAAGAGGGAAAACTCCTTGGCACACAAACAACCTATTCATCAAATATTAATATTAAAACAATATAGTTTTATAGATTTTTAAAATTGAATTTCCAAACACAAATTAAATTATTTTATTTAGGACGAAGATTAAGAATAGTGATTTGACTATTTAGTTAGTTTTATTTTGGTGACTCAACTATTAATATTTCTTATTAAAAATATATTAATTTTTTTAGTCACTTCTTTTTTAAGGGAAATTGGGTTATTTTATTTATATTAAAACAATAAAATACTGCTAAAGTAAAACAATCGACCAACAAAAGCAACAATAAGAAACAAAACCAATAAAACAAAAATAACCCATCTATAAGCTGACATCCATTAAATAAAGTAAGCTAAGACATTTTGAATTCTCAAAAGCCACATTTTCTTTCTGAATTTGAAGTCTATTTCAGTAGAGCATGGAAACTCAAATGGCTCTTATCTCTTCTGAAAGAACCTCACGCCGTGCACCTTCCATTATCCCTAATCAAACCTCCCTGAAAAACATCTAAATCTCAAACTCAGTAGCACATATTTCCCCAAGAAAACCACATATCACTGACCACCCACTTAGCCTCGGCCCCTACTCCCATGCCCCTACCCTGATTACCCCTACACTTAATTCCATTCCCTTCCCCTTCCCACCATCTAGATCTTCCAAGAACCCACCCAAAGAACTCGATTCAACTCCTAATCGAAGCTTTTAGAGGCAACACTCACCATTTTTCCCCTATCTCTCCATTTTAAATCGTACAAGTCCTTTTCCACCGTGACCCTCACAAAATCCAACACAATCCCGTCTAGGTAAGTACTCCCACCCCTCCTCAATCCCTCTTTAGTTTGAATATGAGTAACTATCTTTTCATCTTTGGTAATATGTCTAAATAAACACCTATTGAACATTTTTTCTTTAATCTTAGTATTGTATATATAGGTTCTTATGACTGAACCATCACCTTTAAGAATCACCTCTTGAAACCCTAAATCAACCTCCAAACTTATTGCCTGAAGACAAGTAAGGGCCTTGCTGGAAACCCAGTAGGTATGTGACAGTTAACAATTGCTTTTGAACTCACCACCTGACCGCACCCATCTCTAATAACAATCCCTATACAGGAACTCTTTTCTTTTCCATTGAAAGCGACATCAAAGTTAATTTTGAGAAAAGGGACCCCCAGGGGCCTTCACCTCTCATACTCAATCCTTCAAACAAGTATCTTACTCTAAACTACGTCAATTTCGTTCATATAGGTCTTAACCCTTTCTAATACATTTTGTGCTAGAAGGATCATTTTGTCATGAATCAACCTATTCCTTGCAAACCAAATAATCCAGAGGGCACAAACCACAGTTCTGTATTTAGTAATCAGGACCATGGAAAAAATATGAGTAAGCCATTATTGTAAAAATGCATTAGCTATATTCCCAAGCCATATCAAATCTAATTGTAACAGTCTGGTACACGGCCTGTTCACACGGGCGTGTGACCTGTACAACTTTGAAAAATGTTTAAGTTTTGAAAAATTTTGTATAAGCTTGATTTAGTCTCGATCCCTTTCTTATGCATGCTTAAGTTCTCGATGACCTATATAAGGGACTCTAGGGTAATGTTTGACTATGATTGTGGATAATGTATATGAATTGCTCATAAAATGTTCTGATTATTCGGTAATGCCTTTAACCATAATTCAGCGATGAATACGGGTTAGGGGTGTTACATTTGGTTGGTATCAGAGCTACAATTTAGTCGATTCTAGGACTAACGTAGCGTATATGAGTGTAGCTATACATGCTATAATTATGAACTGTGATAGTGTGATGAATCCTGACAATAAAAATGTGTTTTTATATAGAAAATGGATCCCGAACGAGCCGTAGCTGAGGATGTTGAGAGTAATGCGCCTGCTCCCGTGTAAAGGACAGCGCCATCCGATTATAGACCATGATGGAGAGGCTAGACAAGCCTTATATCAAATGATGAATGATTGGTTCAGTCAGTATATTAGAACTAATCTGGCTGTTCAACAACTCCCAACCTCGAGTAATCCTCCGCAAGTCCCTGTTATGCCACAAGTGAATCTGATTCAGTTAAGTAAGCCACTGGTTGATAAGATTAGAAAATATAGGGTCGAAGAATTTCGTCCTACTACGATTGATAATGTTGAAAGAGCCGAGTTCTAGTTAGAAAATACGATAAGAGTATTTGATGAATTGTCATTGATTCCCAATGATTGCTTAAAGTGTATTGTTTCGCTTCTGAGAGATACAGCTTATCATTGGAGGAAGACTTTAATATCTGTGGTTCCGAGGGAACGAGTCACTTGGGATTTCTTCCAAGCTGAATTTCAGAAGAAATACTTCAGTCAGGGATTCATAGATCAGAAATGTAAAGAGTTTTTTGAACTGAAGCAAAGGCGTATGTCTATTACAGAATACGAACGAGAATTCATAAGATTGAGTTAGTATGTACGAGAATGTGTTTCGACTAAAGCAACTATGTGTTCGACTGAAGCAATAATGTGTAAAAAATTCAAAGATGGTTTGAATGAAGATATCCGTTTGTTAGTCGAGATTTTAGAAATAAAAGAATTTGTAGTGCTTGTTGAACGAGCATGTAAAGCTGAAAAACTGGGGAAAGAGAAAAGAAAAGTTGATTTTGAAGCTAGAGATTTTAGAAAGAGATCCGCAAGTAAATCATTTCAGTCTATGTCAAAGAAGTTTCGAGATGATTTTAGCCGTTCAAAGGCTAATGTGGGACATTCAAGTAGAGGTCATGCTAGATCACATTCGAGTTTCAGAGCTCCAGCTACATCTATTGCCAGTGTTGGAAATGTTCGATTTGATCGACCCAAGTGTGGACATTGTGGTAAAAGACATCCCGGTAATTGCAGATTGTATGATCAAGCTTGCTTTAAATGTGGATCTTTAGATCATTTTATTCGAGATTATCCCGAGTCTATTGAGCAAGAGATTGTACAAAATCTGAGACAGAGTAATACTTCAACTAGAGGTAGACCTCCCAGAAATATGGTAAATGTGAGTGGTAGTCATAGAGGAACTAAAGACACTGCTATACAATCCGAGGCTAGAGCATCTGTCAGAGCCTACGCCATCCAAGTTCGCGAGGAAGATTCGTCTCCAGATGTGATTGCGGGTACTTTTACTCTTTACGATACTTCTGTGATTGCTTTGATAGATCTAGGATCTACACACTCTTATATATGCATGAACTTAGTGAACAGTACGAATTTGCTTGTAGAGTCTACTGAATTTGTAATTAAAGTATCGAACCCCCTGGGTAGATGTGTTTTGGTTGATAAAGTCTGCAAGAATTGTCCGTTAATGTTTTGAGGCATTTGTTTTCTGGTCGATCTGATGTTATTACCTTTTGATGAGTTTGATATAATTTTGGATATGGATTGGTTAACTTTGCACGATGCTGTTATGAACTACAAACAGAAAACTATTGATTTGAGATGCAAGAATGATGACATAGTTTGAATTGAATCTAGTGATTTGAATGGGTTACTGAGTATGATATCTTCGATGAAAGCTCTGAGTATTGTAAGAAAGGGTTGTGAATCCTACTTTGTCTATGTGATTGATTCAAAAGTATCAGAAAAGAAAGTTGAATCAGTACCTGTTGTATGTGAATTCCCTGATGTGTTTCCTGAAGAACTTTCAGGATTACCTCTGATTCGAGAAACTGAATTTGGTATTGAATTAGTACCCAGAACTACTCCGATTTTGATAGCTCTATATAGAATGGCTTCGACCGAACTAAAAGAATTAAAGTCTTAGTTGCAAGAGTTGACTGATAGAGGGTTTGCTAGACTGAGTTTCTCACCTTGGGGTGCACCAGTTCTGTTTGTGAAAAAGAAAGACAGTACAATGAGAATGTGCATTGATTATCATCAGTTGAACAAAGTAACTATCAAGAACAAATATCCTCTGCCACGAATTGATGACTTGTTTGATCAGTTGAAAGGAGTTACTGTGTTTTTAAAGATAGATTTGAGATTAGGCTATTATCAGTCGCGAGTAAAAGACTTAGACATTTTGAAAATTGTATTCAAAATGAGGTAAGGCCATTATGAGTTTTTAGTTATGCCTTTCGGATTAACTAATGCACCTGCTATCTGTATGGATTTCATGAACAAGATTTTCAGACCGTATTTAGATTGATTTGTTGTTGTATTCATTGATGACATATTGATTTATTCGCGTGATGAATTTGAGCATGCCGAGCATCTGAGAATAGTGCTACAGATTTTACGAGATAAGAAACTGTATGTAAAGTTTAGGAAATGTGAATTCTAGTTACGAGAAGTCAGTTTTTTGGGCCATATTGTGCCAACATCAGGTATCTGAGTTGATCCAAGCAAAATTTTAGCTATTTTGGATTGGAAGCCTCTGAGAAATGTTTCTGAATTCCGCAGTTTTCTGGGACTTGTTGGTTATTATAGGATATTTGTAAAAGGCTTTCTATGATTGCAACCCTGTTAACAAAACTGCTTCAGAAAGATGTAAAATTTGAATGGTCTAAAAAGTGTCAGAAAAGCTTTGATTAGTTGAAAGCCCTATTAACTGAATTTCTAGTGTTAGTACAACCAGAATTGGGAAAAGAATTTGTGATCTATAGTGATGCTTTGTTAAATGGTTTGGGATGTGTTTTGAAGCAGAAAGGTAAAGTCATTGCTTATGCTTCGAGACAATTAAAGCCACATGAAAAGAACTATCCGACGCACGACCTTTAGTTAGCTGCGATTGTATTTGCTTTGAAGGTTTGGCGCCATTATCTATTTGGTGAGAAATGTCACATATATTCTGATCATAAGAGTTTGAAATATTTGATGACTCAGAAAGATCTAAATCTGCAACAAAAAACATGGTTAGAATTGCTAAAAGACTATGAGCTTGTGATTAACTATCATTCGGGAAAAGAAAATGTTGTTGCTGATGCTTTGAGTCGAAAATCACTGTTTGCATTACATGCCATGAATACTCATTTTATTCTGTCCGATGATGGTTTAGTATTAGTCGAATTGAAAGTGAGACCATTGTTTTTACAATAGATTATTGATGCTTAGAAAGTTGATAATGAGATAATAGCAAAACGAGCTAAGAGTGAATTAGATTTTGATTCTAAATTTAGAGTTGATAAAGATGATTGTCTAAGATTCCGAGATCAGATTTGTGTTTCGACAAATCAAGAGTTGATTCAGATGATTTTGATCGAAGCTCACAATAGTCGTTTATCTGTTCATCTGGGTAGTACGAAAATGTATAATGATTTGAAATAGCATCACTGGTGGTTTGGAATGAAAAGAGATATCTCTAACTTTGTTTCTAAATGTTTAATCTATCAGCAAGTTAAAGCTGAACACCAGGTGCCAGCCGATTTGTTACAACCGATTATGATTCCGTAATGGAAATGGGATAGAGTGACAATGGATTTTGTTTCGGGTTTGCCCCTGTCTCTGAGAAAGAAAGATGCAATCTGGGTTGTGGTTGATAAATTGACGAAATCAGCTCATTTTATTCCAATACAATCTAATTACTCACTTTATAAATTAGCTGAGTTATACATTTCCGATATTGTGAGATTGCACGGGGTGCCATTGTCTATTGTGTCAGATAGAGATCCGAGATTCACTTCGAGATTTTGGAAGAAATTACAAGAGACTTTAGGTACGATACTACATTTTTGTATTGCTCTTCATCTGCAGATGGATGGTCTATCCGAGCGGCTTATTCAGATTCTCGAGGATATGTTGAGATGTTGCATTCTTGAGTTTGAAGGTATGTAGGAACAATATTTTCCTTTGATTGAATTTGCTTATAATAACAGTTTTCAATCGAACATTAAAATGGCACCTATGAAGCCTTATATGGTCACAAATGCTGTACACCTTTGTATTGGACTGAGTTCAACGAGAATAAGATTCATAGGGTGGATTTGATAAAAGAGACTGAACAGAAAGTAAAAGTGATCTGAGCTAGTTTGAAAACAGCTTTCGATCGTCAAAAATCGTACACAGACTTGAAACGAAAAGATACTTAATTTGAGATCGGTGAAAAAGTGTTTTTGAAAGTATCCCCATGAAAGAAAGTAATCCGATTTGGAATAAAAGGCAAATTAAGTCCGAGGTTCATCGGCCGTATAAGATTACCGAGTGTATCGAGCCAGCTGGTTATAGATTGTTGTTGCCACCTGAGCTAGAAAAGATTCATAATATATTTCACGTATCGATGCTTCGATCATATAGATCCGATCCATCACATGTGATTTCTCTGTCTGAGATTGAGATTCGGTCTAATATGACTTATGAAGAAGAATCAATTTGTATTTTGGCTCACGAGGTTAAAGAACTCAGAAACAAGAAAATTCCATTAGTAAAAGTGATGTGGCATCGACATGATATTGAAGAGCCCACGTGGGAGCCCGAAGATGCTATGAGACAACAATATTCGAATCTGTTTAACGGTAAGATTTTCGAGGACGAAAATCCTTAAGGGGGAGAGTTGTAACAGTTCGGTTTAGACCCTAGTCAGAATAGTGGTATTGGGGCCACAAATTTGAGTTATAAAAATATTTTAATATTATTTTTCGTGCTTATTATATGTGAATTAGCATGTGTGAAAGTTTCGTATGAAAATTTTATCATTTGTGTGCTTAATTTGATAAAAGGGCCTAATCGCGTAAAATATAAATGTTGCCTGTTATTGTTAAAAATGCCTATTTGATATGGCTTATTATTTGTGAGGTCCTTATGTGGTTATTTGACCATGGCATGCATTAAATGACTTAAATGAACATTAAATAATGGTTTATTAATGATTTAATGCAAAGGCAAAATGATAAACTAGTTAATAATATTAATATAAGTAAAACAAAACATGAAATTAAAGCCATTATCATCTTTGTTGGCTGAATGTATCAAGAGAATAAGAAAGAAAATACAAGGAAGGGTTCGGCCATTGATTTCTTTGATTAAGGTATGTGTTTTGATCCGTTTTTGATAATTTCTACGTTTTTGTAATCGTTGTTTAGTAATCTATCAAGCCCATGTCCTAATTTCTGATTTTGTTAATGATTTTGAGTTGAGCCATTAATAAAATTATGATTTTTATTAAGTTTGATGATAGTTTATGGAAGCTTGATGTTGGGTTAATATATTTTGTCTTTGGATTTTTGATGAATCTGAGTAAAATGGGCTAAATTGTGAAATTTGTAAATTGAGGGACTAAAATGTGAAATAAATGAAATATGTGGACTTGAATGAGTACTATGAATATTCGGCTAAGCATAAGTATAAAGAAATTTTGTGTATTTTGTGATTTTGTGAATTAAGGACTAAAGTGTCAAAATGTGAAAATGTGAGTGCTAATTTGTAAAATGCCCTAAATATGTGTTTTTGGATTAAATTGAATGATTTGGTGAATAAAAGAGTTAAATTTGAATTTATATAGATCCAGAACCAAAGAAAACGAAATTAGATCGGGGGAAAATAAAAGTCGTTGAATAGTCGCTCGTTTTCGTTCATTTCCGTACGAGGTAAGTCTATATACAAATAAATGTGTTTTGAATTGAATTACTATCAATTATATGCTATTGAACTATAATGAATGACTATATGAGTTGAGAAATATGAGACATCTGAGAAAGTATGGACAAAGTTCTGACGTTCGAAAAGCCCCGTATAAGCCATAGGAATAGTTAGGATACATATGTCATGACATAGGATCCGATATGTGTTTGTAACACCCCTAGTTCGTATCCGTCGCCGGATTAGGATTATGAGACATCACCGATCAACAATTCAATTCCAAACATTTTATATTCACTCAAGTCAAATTTATTTATATTTATAATAAAATCATTTCACATTTCAGAACATATATTGATACACATCATACGTATACAAGTCGCAACTAAACTCAACATATGGCTTACTGCATCAATACATTTACATGCACATCATTAGCTAACTCCAACATGGTCACATATATTTCTAATACTAATTATATGGTTATTCATATGGTAACCAGATCACATACACATTTTTTTTATAATTCTTTTTAAGTATTAATCAGTAAAGACTATTCAAACTCACCATGATCATTAAGATATAAATATATGGTCTTAGTAAATTTGACCATTTTATGCGCACACCATAAGAGTACACCTGATATGAATACCTAAAATTATGAAATCAGATACAAGGTAGTGATAAATATTTGGTCTTCTTAACTATTAATCTCTTAATGTCATTCACGATTTAACATTAAGAGCAAATCCTTAGTGTTCATGTCTAATCATGCAACCATATTACATAATTTAATAAGTAATCACATATAAATATTTAATACATTACACCATAGTCGAATAAGCTAACATGTACATGTACATAATACTCAATCAATCTTGAAATAGTGATCACATCTAACATTGAATACATGATAGAACAATTGACCAAATATTCACAAGACATATGCAATACTCATCACTTAGCAAACGAATCAATTAATCTATTGTACATCTATCCAAACATTTTTTTAGTCATTGAATTTATCATCACCACCAAATCGATTCAAAACACATAATACTTAGCACATTTAACTTATAAGCAACCTGCATATTTATAAAAGCAACCACGCGCAAATTTACATATATACATAACATTTATAATGTAATCGTTTTATACTCAAATAAAGTGTAAATAAAATTTCAACTAAATCAATGTGGCCAAATGCTACATATATACATGTTCTAGTATAAATTATGATGGTCATTAATTTTATTACAAGCATGTGACATAATTATTACTTAACAAACACATGTCAAACCCTAGCATAAATGATATCATTTATAAACCTATAGCCGAACTACAAGTACTTTTGCAAGCTACATATATACTTTCACTTAACAAAAATCATAATCAAAACCTTTGATTATACCTAGGTTCATACCACATCCAAGTCATTCATCAACTTTAATACACCACCAAGCACATAGCATAAATATTACTTATTTATAGCATAAAATACCATAGCTAAAATAAACACAAATCAAAAGCAAAGATAACCAATTCCAAGCAAGATGGTTAAGCCATTTTCGCATGGCTAATATATACATTCATTTCCAAGATAATTAACCTCAAAACTAGCCTATACATGCCATAATTTAGGTTTAGCTTAAAAGTACCAAAGCAGTAGATAGTGTGATGAGCTTGGTTGACAGTCCCCGAGCTTGTAGCTTGACTTCAAAATCTACAAAACAGAGTAAACATAACACCCAGAGTAAGCCATCAAAGCTTAGTAAATCATAAGCAATTAAACAACTTAATAACATATATCAATTGATTAAGCTTTCCGAGTTACATTATCTTTATCAATGCCTAATCTTAAATCTACCAATGAGATGAAATACTACATTCTCATGCACAATACTACCTTACCCAAATACTTTCATGATCAGATCAACCAAGTATTAATCGGCTTTCTAAGTTAAATCGTCACTATGTAGTCAAATTCACAAGCATACATATTTATATGAGCTCAAGAATCCAATTATAACATCACGTACATAAGCTACTTTTATGACCGAATATACATAGTTACATATAAGTACATGTCCAAGAATCATTACCATAATATTCACACCATTTGTCTAAAATTGAATACACTTATAAAAAATCATGGAAGTTTATCTTTCATATCATATAAAACTTATATTATCAAATAAGTCACATACTTACCTTATCATTGATAACTACCGAGCTAAATCATACCTGCCCTTTTTTACTCATTTACACATCCGATTACAATTTACCTTTGTCCGATGAAACATTCGGAATTGGATAGGACACTCGAATAATCACATAAATCGTACAATGCCAACGTCCCAGACGTGGTCTTACATGTAGCTACATATCTATGCCACTGTTCTAAACAGGGTCTTACTCGTAAACATATATCAGAATCACAAATCGAGGCCATTGACTTACTCGCACACATATATCGGGATCCTATGTCATGACATATGTATCCTAACTATTCCTAAGGTTCATATGAGGCTTTCGAACGTCGTATCTCGGTCGAATCGAACTCGGAAGTGTCATATCCAAATTTAAATATATTCGGCCATAGCACATTTTAATCTTAACATTTCATAACAGCAACGTAAACATAACATTAAATTACCAATAACACGTCCATTTGCTTATAAACTTACCTCAGAGTCATAAAACGGGACATGGCTGCTAGTCGACAACTTTCGTTTTTCCCCGGTCCAAATTCGATTTCTTTGGTTCTTGATCTAAACATATTCAAATTAAGCTCATTCAAACATATTTTCATTCAATTTAGTCCAAAAACACATAAATGGGAAAATTACCATTTTACGCCTGACATTTACAATTTTTACAATTTAGTCCCTATTGCACAAAACACAAAATACACAAAATTTCCAAATACCCATGTTTGGCCGAATCTTACCCATTACCATACAAGTCCATATATTTCATTTATTTCACATTTTAGTCCCTCAAATTATTATTTTTGCAATTAAATCCTAATTACTCAAAATCATCAAAAACTCCAATACAAAATATGTTAATCTAAAACATATCTTTCATGTTTCATCATCAAACAACAAAAATCACAAGCTATCAACAATGGCACAACTCAAAATATTCATCAAAATCAAAAATTAAAGCTTGGGTTTTGTAGTGCTCAAAACAACGATCTCAAAAATGTAGAAATTATCAAAAACCAAACAAAAACGAAACTTTATTGAGCTTGGATATTGACTGAACCCTAGCTTTCTTTCCTTTCTTTTTATTTTGTTTAGTTTCGGCTACCAAGAATATGAACACTCAAATGACTTTGTTTATTTTATGTTTTATGTTATAATATAACATATAATAACTTAATATTTAATTTACTTATATACCCTTACTAATATAATATAAAAGCCATGTAACATATGTCTCATACCGTCCCACCTATTTATTAATGGGATATTTACAACATAAATGTCCCAACTTAGAAAGCCACTAACAATTTAGCCCTTATGCTTTAAACTATCAAGTTTTCAATTTACGCGATTAAGTCCTTTTATTTAATCGGACATCTAAACGACAAAATTAAATCACAAAAATTTCATAGATATAAATTAACACAAAATAAACACAAAAAATAATTTTTAAATATTTTTCTGACATGGAGTCATGGTGCCGAAACCACCGTTCTGAATAGGGTCTAAATCGGGCTGTTATAGTGTTCTCGTGTAAGACCACATCTGGGGCGTTGGCATCGACTTATGATTTACGTGTAAGACCACATTTGGGACATTGCCATCGCATTTGATTTTGTGTAAGACCTTGTCTGGGACAGTGTCACTGATATTTGATTACATGTAAGACCACGTTTGGGATACTGGCATTGTACGAGTTTTCCGAGCTATCCGCATCTCCTTATAATTCCGAACAGTTCAATGGGCATTCTGAAAAATGAATGATTATATGAAATGTGTATCCAATTCAGGTACGTTCAAAATGTATACTATGTTTGGGAATAAAATTTAAGTATATGTACAAGTGATGATATGTGTTATAAGTATGAGAAAATATGCTATATGTGTAAATGAATTGGAATATGTGAAATGTATATGAACTATGTGGTTTTAGATAGTATTTGGCCATGGAGTATATGTAATTTGATGATGCTTTCATGTTTTGAATGATAATTTTATTTGTATATGGCTTACTAAGCTTTTGAAAGCTTACTCTGTGTGTTTTTCAACTGTTTTATAGATATTGAAGCTACCGAGAGCTTAGGGATCATCAAGGATCATCACTACACTATTGAACCTTATTTTGGTACCTTTTGATTTTGTGAATGGAAAAGTGTGGCATGTATAGGCTAGAAGTATTAAGATATGTTTTGTAATGTATATACCATGCCATGTGATATGGTTAGTTTGTGTTTGAACTTATGGTTTGATTATGATATACGATATGTGATGCAAGTGTGTCATTGATGTGCAATTGGTACCTATTTGATGATTGTAGGGAAGACCCTTAATGGGTGGCAAATTGGTCTTGTAAATGACCTATTTTTGCCCATACGGGTAGGGACATAGGCGTGTGTCTCAACCGTGTTGGTTGAGGGCCATTTTGAAATGAGCCTGAGCAGACCACACGGTCGCACACACTGGCGTGTGCTAGGCCGTGTGGCCAAGTCAGTTTTGAGCACGGGCTAGACACACAGGCGTGTGACTGGCTGTGTGACCCAAGTCAGTAGCCTCTCTAATTTTCACACAGCTTGGAACACAAGCGTGTCTTGTGGCCGTGTGGACGAGTCAGTATGTATGCCCTATTTTGACACGGCTTAGACACATGGGCGTGTCTAAAGCCCTGTAAATTACACGGCCTGTTCACACGGGCGTCTGACCTGTCCAACTTTGAAAAATGTTTATGTTTTGAAAAATTTTGTATGAGCTCGGTTTAGTCTCGACCCCTTTCTAATGCATGCTTAGGGTCTCGATGACCTATATAAGGGACTCTATGGTAATGTTTGACTATGATTGTGGATGATGTATATGAATTGTTCATAAAATGTTCTGATTTTCTAGTAACGCCTTTAACTCTAGTCCAGCGACGGATACGGGTTAGGGGTGTTACACTAACATTCTCCATATTTCCTTTATAGAAGAACAATCCTTAAAGTTATGCTTAGCAATCTTTGTTCCACTTAAAAATTTTTGACACATAGTTAAACTCTGCAACCTCTTATTGTACAAGTTATAATAGCCAGTGATGTAATTTTTAAAAGTGTGCCATATTGTAATTTTTATATTCTCTGGTAAATTGAGCTGCCGGAGTTGCTTGTAGAAAGTTTTGTAATTTTCATGAATACCTGAAACCTCATGTCAAATATCTTCTTGAAAAAGGATCTTATAACACTCCTCACTATAAATTTTTCTGACGTCTCGTCACCCTAAACCACCATATCCACTTACAGATTACTAGTAATAAGAATACATCTTACCCTTTTCACAACCTATTTAGTCAAATGTGTGGTAAGTTCCTGCTCATTCCACTGCCTTGTTTGATGAGTAATCAAATCAAATACTAGCTTCACTAACGAATTCCCTTCTGGAATTTGTATTCTCCTTTCTGGCAAGCTAGGGACCCACACATCCTCTTAAATCGTAATATTTGCTCCTGACCTCACACGCCATCCTGAGCCTGAAATAAGCAGACCTTGTGCAGCCTAAATGCTTTTCTAGGAATATGATGGGTAAGCACCAAGATTAGCATTCAGAAAATCAATTGACGAATAATATTTTGCTTTGAGTGACCTCGTTAAAAGGGAATTTGAAAACTTAGTTAATTTCCATCCCTACTTTTCTAGTAAGGCAATATTGAAATTTTCCAAATTACAAAAGCCTAGCCCCCAATCCTCTTTACGCTGACACATCTTCACACACTCAACACCAATAGATATCTTTCTTTCCCTATGTTTCTGCCACCAAAATAGACTAATAATCCATTATAATTCCAAGAAAAATGATGCTGATAGTAAGAAACATGACATAGAAAATGTAAGAATAGCTTGCAATAGACGTTTAATAAAAACTTGCTTGCCTCCTGTGATAAAGGTCTAACTCACCAACTCTTAATACAACTTCTCAACTAGTCTTTCAAAACCTGAAGAGCCTATTTTTTATTTCAGCCCACCATGTTGGGTAAACCCAAACATTGTTTTAGACTTGAAGAAGAACGAACCCCTAAGCATGCAACTATATCCTCCATGTTTCGTGCAATCACATTGGCGCTAGAGTAGACAATTGATTTGTCAAAATTAACACATTGACCCAATGAATTCTCATATTTGGCCAAAATCTGCTTCAAAATCATTTCACCATTCACTGTTGCCTCCTCAAATAGGATATAGTCATTAGTAAAAAATAAATGGTATATTTCTGGTCCTCTCTGACAAATCTTAGCCCCTTTCACCAACTTCTCCCGAAAAGCCATATGCATAAGGGAAGACAACCCCTCACTACGAATCAGAAACAAATAAGGACTAAACGGGTCTCCTTACCTAAGACCCCTACTAGGAGAAAACATTCTTCCTATTTCACCATTCAAGGTCATAGAATAAAAAACAATACTAATACAATGTACTATAAAATTGACCCAAATTCTCAAGAAACACATCTGTAGCAACATTTTCACTAAAAAACCCTACTCTATTCTATCATACGCCTTATTTATATCCAGTTTAAGAGTAAAATAATCTCTCTTACCCAAAATTTTACGTTTATATGGATTGAGAGTTTCGTAAGCAAGGAGAATATTATCCGTTATTAACATACCTGGGACAAAAGTGCTCTGTGCTTCATCCACACAAATGCAACATTGTTTGGAACCTATTCACCACTGTTTTTGAAATAATCTTATACAAAACAGAGCACAAATTGATGGGTCAAAATTGTTGCATACACATAGGGTCACTTGTTTTTGGAATAAGAATAATATTTGTTTTATTTATGTCAGTGTAACACCCCTTATTCGACACCGGAACATGGTACAAGGCATTACCGAACTTAAACTCAGCAAACATTCAAAATCGAGACATAAATTTCTAACATTAAAAACCGAGACATAAATTTCTACTCAAATTTAAAACTTTTTGGTAACATTTATATCGTCCCTTAAACGAGCCTATGAGGCCCAAAACATGCATTAGCAATGGTTCGAGACTAAATCGAGAACTTTAAAAAATTTTCCAACACTTAGAATTTTTTTCATCAATACAGGGGTCAAACGCTCGTGTGCCTTGGGACACGCCTGTGTGGGCAGGCCGTGTGGTCACACACGCCTATGTCCCTAACCCGTGTAACTCTCTGTTTATGACATCATCAACAAATTGAAGTCACACAGCCAAGTCACACACTCGTGTGCTTCGGTCGTGTCCTTCACACGACTGAGACACACGCCCCTGTCTCTGCCCGTGTGCTTGATACTGAGCATTCTATTTTCCAACAATTTAGGTGCAGGGGACACACAGTCGGATCAGACGCCTATGAGGCTGACCGTGTGTCACACATGGCCTAGACATATGTTCGTGTGTCTACCCGTGTGGACAAAATAAAGGCTATTTGCCAAGCCATTTGCCACCCTTATTCATACATAACTTATACCAATTCAAAGGCACCAAACATAACATACTTAGGTAACCAATACCACCATAACTGAGGCTTAAACATGTAATTTAAAAGCCAACATTAATCATGCTTAAAACATCATACTTTGCCAAACTCAAACATACCACAAGCACATCCATAATCAAGACAATAACATGACATTCTCATGCCATTATTTATCATGCTTAGAATATCAACCTTTCCATACCAAATTATGCAAAATTTCACATTCACAAATGGCATTAATATATGAATGTACTCATAACCAATATTAGCCAACTTCTATGGCTATATACAAAAATGAACTAAACATCAGTGTAAGCCAACACATATGGCCAAATTAATAATGACACATATAACCAATACCAATTCCTATACATGCCATAAACTCAACATACTTGAATTCATCAATACCCAAAGTGATAGCTGGATAGTGTGATAGGATCTCTGACGATCTCCAATCCGAGCTAGCTTATTAACACTATAAGACATGGAAAAGGAAGGGGGTAAGCTATATAATATAGCGTAGTAAGCTCATATGCAAATAATAAGCAACCTCAACCATACATATATTATACAATTAACATAATATAAATTCATACGAATGTCATTTAAGTCTTATAGTATAACTTACTCATTCATGTCTTACCAAGTGTTTATCATGTTCAACAATATGAACACAAATTATTATAATCTACCATAATCTTATGGTTATAATTTATCTAGTCACAATGCTTACCCCTTTCAACTATAAGTATAATTTAACATATCCTGACATTAGCCTAACAACCATAATCTTTCCTTTGTAACATATTATAGCAATTAACAAATCATTTCACATCTCATAATAAACATGCACATTAATTATCCGTACTCGTGTTTCAAGCATATATATTCATTTCTTTCAATTTCATAAACTTTTATCTTCTCTTACTTTCATGACCATTTTAATAGGCAATTATTCCAATCTTTCCTTTTTCTCATATTCGATAAATCACAATTTATGTGATTAAAACATACTATATCTTAACTCAATTTGGCCCGAAAGCCAATCATATAACATTCAACCGAATTTACTATGAATTTCATACATCACAAGTATAGACCAATAATCACAAGGCTTTCAAAAAATCATTCTCATAGAAATCATGAACTCACAATATCATGAGGTCAATGCTTATAAGCTTTACGTACATACCTGTACTAATTCGTAATATTTACGTACACTTTCTTTTCTTTTACAAACTCGTTAAATTTTTCCGTTGAACCATTTGGAATACTAAAGGATACTAGAGGATCCCGTACATACAGTATCGTACCAATGCCATATCCCAGATATGGTCTTACGTGTATTGATGCTAATAGCCCAGCTATGGTCTTACACGAAGTCTCATATCGATGCTATATCCCAGTTATGGTCTTACAGAAATTTCATCTCGATGCCATATCCCAAATATGGTCTTACACGAAATCTCAGTAACCCTAATGTCATGACATTTGTATCCTGTCTATTCCTAAGGTTCAACCAGGATTTTTGCTGTATCAAATCTCTGTCGGTAATTTCTGTAGTATTGTACTCAATAGCATTCACATTTCATTTCAATAATATAGCATTTAACACAATCAATAGCATTCACATTTCATTTCAATAATATAGCATTTACCACAATCATATCAATTAAGCATTTATGCATATATAATTTAATGCTTATTAAACATACGAACTTACCTCGACATAGAAACGGCAAAAAGGACTAAATCGTCAAATACTTATTTTTCCCCCGTTCTAATCCCAAATCTTGTTTTTCTTGATCTATAGCATCACATTTAACTTATTTAATCATTAAACTATTCAAAACAGCCCAAAATCACATTATGGAAAAAATTACATTTTTGCCCCTAAACTTTTAACAATTTACAATTTAGTCCCTAGGCCCGTAAAATGAAATATATTCAATTTCTTCAAAATTCGAGCCTATTCAAACCTTATACATGCTTATAAAAGCCCAAATTTTTCATTAAATCACATTTTTACTACATATTTTACAACTTTTACAAACAAGTCCTTTTTAGCATTTTTACCTAAAATCACTTAGCAAAAGTCATCTAACAAACATCAAACATCAAAAATACATACATGCTCCACATGGGTAAAATTTTAAACATTGACATCACTTCAAATTAGTGGTAGAAATAGATAGATATTGTTCCGAGGATTTTAAAAACGTAAAAATCATTAAAAACGGGGCTAGAATGGACTTACAATCGAGCTTGGAAGCTTGAAAAACCCTAGCCATGGTTTATTCATGGTAACTTCGACCATAGCTTGAAGATGGACAAAAATTGGCTTTTAATTTGGCTTTTAATTTATTTTAATTACCAAATTACCAAAATGCCCCTAATAAAAAATTTTAGAAACATACCTAACCATGTCCATTTTTGTCCAAAAACTTAAACAATAGTCTAATTACCATTTAAGGACCTCCAATTTAAAATTTCATAATAATTAGACACCTCTAGCATGTAGAGCTCAACTTTTGCACTTTTACAATTTAGTCCTTTTGACTAAATTGAGTGCCAAAACGTCAAAATTTATGAACGAAATTTTCACAAAATAATTCTATAAAATTGTAGACCATAAAAATGTAATAAAAATAAATTTTACTGTGTCAGATTTGTGGTTCTGAAATCACTGTTCTGACCAGACCCAAAATTAGGCTGTTACAACTATTCCCCCTTTAGGGATTTTCGTCCCCAAAAATCTTACCAAAAAATAAATTCGATTTCCACATTATCCAACACATCGGCTGAATCTTAATCTCTAACGGGGAGTACATATTCAAAGAGTCCAAGTTGATGCCATCGTAACATAGATCCAGATAGATCAAATATGAAGTCAGATCGTGGAAAAGAAAAAGGTCGGATTAGTAGATTTTTCATACATGAACAATTTTCGAGGTAAGTTCATGTAATTAAATTGTATATTTATATGTTTTAAATTGAATGTTGTGTATGTGTATTGTATAATTAACATCTATGAAAATCGGTCACGTATCCGATAATGCTCGATAAGTATTAAGTCACGACTGAATAAATGAAATTTGACGGATACAGGGTTCCCGAATTGGTTGCGGTCTTGCATATGTTGCGGACACACCACAGCTCGAAAGAGTGTCCTGTTATTAGCTCTCATGAGCATCCTAATATATGGCTCTTGAGGTTCCTGCTCTATGGCTCTTGTGAGCTTTCTGTTAATAGCTCTTCGAAGCATCCCGATTGGTTGTGATTCTGCATGCGTTGTAGACACACCATAGATCTTATAAGCATCTCGATATATGGCTCTTCGTGAGCTTTCCAATTAAAGGCTCTTTGTGATTTTCCTGATTAATGGCTCTCTGGAGCTTCCTGTTATTGGCTCGCTTGAACTTCCCGATATATGACTATCCGGAGCTTCCTGATTAATGGCTCTTCGAAGTTACCTATTATTGGCTCGCATGAGCTTCCTGATTGTGGCTCTTATAAGCTTCCTGTTATACAGCCTAGATAAGCTCCCCATTACATGGCTCATATGAGCTTCTCGTTATATGGCTCAGAGAGAGCTTCCCATTTATGTGCTCGTATGAGCATTCCTGAATATGAATTGACGGTTTACAGTTTTGTACACTTCATGTGTACTACCCTTGAATCCATCGATATTTTAAATGATTCAAATGGTAAAGTTTCAATATGAGATTATATGAATTCAAGATGAATTACTAAGAGAAATACTTGAAATACAAATATATCATATGTACATGTTCATAGACACTTGAAGTGATAAATACATGTATGTGGAAATTGAATATTGATAAGCTCATTCATGTTTCTTGGTATTTATCTGAATTACATGACTAACATGCTTGATGAGGATATGTGTTTAGGAAATTGGCCAAATTATCTTTAGCATGTTTATATGCTTACCTTAAATGTGAATTAAATGGTAAGTTAATTTCCTATTATACGAACTTACTAAGCATGAAATGCTTACTCTATTTTATTTCCTCTGTTTTATAGTACTTCGGAAGCTCATTGGTTTGGAAGCTTGGCTGAGATATCTCATACTATCCATTAGCTTGTTTTGGTATAAAAAGTAAATAAAATTCTAGGTTATAATGGCATATAGGCTAAAAGTTGTCAAGAATGACATGTATGTGTCTGGTTGAAATTTAGCCATTGGTATGGCTTGTAATTGGTATGTTTTGATATGTAAAAAGTAGCCTTAATATATTGATATGTGTTTGAAATGGATAAATGATGGAAATCATATAGGTATGTTGAGGTTTGGTTTGAGATAATATAAATTTGGTAAAAATATGCCTATATGTATGTATGGTTGTTTTGGTAAGTTTGGATAATTGAACATATGAGTTGATATGTCATGTATAAGAATTTGTTTTGGCTTGATTTGGATGTATTGTATTGGCTTGAGAATCTGTTAAAGTGTTGATGAATGAGAAATACAAATTGGGTGAGAAATAAGGCTTGAAAATTGCCTTATTTTGTCCACACTAGCAGAGACAGGGGGTGTGTCTCAGCCGTATGTGACACACGGCCTAGCACATGGGCATGTGTTTTGGCTGCGTGTCCCGTGCATTCTTTAAATTTCAAAATAGAATGTTCAGAATTGATCACACAGCCTAGCCCGGGGCATGTGGCTTGGCCGTGTGACCCGTTCACCTATACACGGCCTAGCACACCGGCATGTGACTTTGTTATGTGACCCAAGTTAGAGAGTTACATGGGTACTAACATGGGCTAGGACACAGTTGTATGCCCTATTTCGAATGCCCACATGGCTTGAGACACGGGCTTGTCTCTTGGCCGTGTGAGCCACACGGCTTGACCACACGGACGTGTGTCCCCTACACCTTAGAAAAATTTTGAAATTTTGCGAATAATTTTCTGAGTACCCGATTTGGTCTCGACTTGTTTCTAATGTGTATTTTGGACCTTGAGAGTTCATATAAGGGACTTTATTAATAATTTTTTATATGAATGTTAAGTAATATGAATTATTTGTATTTGATCTGTATATTCTGATAATGTTCTGTAACCCTGTCCTGGCGATGGATATCGGTTAAGGGTGTTACACGGTGGAAAAAATGAAACAAAAACCTTTTCTCCCCTAAATTTGAGATTTGAATACCCTACAACGGATGGCAAAGATTCGTTAAAGTGTTACACATGGCCGAAAAATGCACAACACTTGTTGTAACAAAATAACCTACCAAACAAAGATTAGACAAACTCATTTGGTCCTCTAAAACCCCTTCAACCTGTAACACCTCATCTTCCTCCTCCCCAATGTGCAAACTTGCCATTTCATTTTCCATTTGAATCACTTAATACAGCTAACCAATAAACACAAAGAGAAAAGACAAACAAAACACTAGAAAATAATGTGAAACCCTGAAAAAAAAACAATCCTAAAGAGTCTTAACCAAATCGTGCTATTTAGTAAACAAAAGCGTGCCATACGATAGACATGTTTGCGATTGGAGGGGTTATTTTAGCCACTCTTTCATTAGTTGTCTAATGGAAGTCTAATGTAGGCTTTGTTTTATTGACCTACTAACAAATTTAATCTTCTAGTGTTTACATATTCTATCAATTTAATCTTAAATCTTAAAAAGTAAACAAAATTTGCCCTCAATGTTAATAAGATTTGTCATTTTAGTCCTAATTATATATATTTTTTTAAATTCCTAAAAATTTAAATAAGTAAATATAAATTATACAAAAATAAAAAAAATAAAAAAAAATGTAATATAAAAATATATTTAAGCTTTTTGTACCAAAAATACTTTCAATAGTATCTTTCACTTTATTCTTTCTTTCATTCAATTGAAAAAGTTGAAAATATCAAGTGACATGGTCTTGACATGCAATTTCTCTCTAATGTTTGAGCTAAAAATGGTAAAGACATGAGAACCTAAAATTGGTAATATCTCTATAGCAAAAAGTAAGACCATTAGAGTTGATGTCGTTAACCCAACCATTTTAATGTTTAATTTGTTAGTCCAACAAAAAAACTCATTTTAAACTTTTATTATTAAATTAATGATAAGAGTGACTAACATATTTAATTTCAAAAAATTATGTAACTATATAAAAATAATAATTAAATAACTAAAATAAAAACCAACTGAAAAATTAAACACTTCCTTTATTATTGAACATTGGCATAATCTAGAAATAGACTACTCATGAATTAGCACAAGGTGTTGTTACTCCACAGTGTTGGGGATTGACCTGTATAAATGACAAACAAATAAAAATAGAGAAGAATGAACACAAAATTTTTACGTGGAAAACCCTTAAGGAGGGAAAAACCACAGGCGAAAGAGGATTCGACTTTTCACTAAATAAGTAAACAAAAGAGAGTAAAATATGAAGAAAGTAAACCTAAATGTACTAAACATAAATTACCCAAAACCCCAAATACAATGCTCAAAATCCCAAAGAGCAAACCAGTAAATAAAATCCTAAATCTCATAAGGCACTCACAAAAAAAGGTATAAAATACTCTCCATAATTACCACGAAACTCTAACCAAAACACATATGTGACTACATCTTGTCACCCCCAAAGAAAAGCCTTTTTTTTTATTGGCATACCAAAATAGGGATATAAGGCCCCTTTAAATAGGCTAAGATTAGATTTCTAATCATATTAAAATATCCCTAGAGTAATCAAAGTTTAACTGAGAGAAGAATACAAGGCACACCCCACAAATCTCTATATTGACTCTTATTTATCACCGCCTCATTTTCCATATCCTATCATTGGCCTAACTTAAATTTTGGAGAATGTCAACCAAGTCTAAATCGTGGTCAAACTTGGAAACTGAAAAACTCCTAATCTTCAAATCAAAGTTGTATAATGTAACACAAGCTAGTAAGATCTAAACAGGAGAAAAAACATTTACTCTCTCCACTTGACTGTAACCTATTGTGACCAACCTTACCTCAAAATATTATGCGAACTATTAGAGTCCTAAAGACCAAAAGGGGATGAGATTCTTCTCTAAACCAGACACATGCCTGACATCTGACATGACTCCACCTTCAACCAGATTATTCAAAACTGCCAGAAACTTTAATTTGTGATCTATTGAATTTTTTTGATATCCAAAATTGTTGTGTCATTGAACCTCACTTCGATACCAATTTATTGGGAATCGACCCATATAAACAACAAACAAGTAAAAGTAGAGAAGAATGAACATACATATTTTACGTGGAAAACCCTCAAAGAGAGAAAATCACAGGTGAAAGAGGTTTCGACTTTTCACTAAATGAGAAAGCAAACAAGAGTATAATATGGAGAAAATAAACCTAAATGTACAAACGTACATGACCCAAAACCTCAAATACAAAGCTCAAAATCCCAAATAGTAAATTGGAAAATAAAACCCTGAATCTCATAAGACACTAAAAAAAGGGTATAAAATACTCTCCATAATTATCACGAAACCCTCACCAAAACTCATGTATGGCTACATCTTGTTGCTCCCAAAGAAAAGCATTTTTTCTGATTAGCATATCAAAACAAGCATACAAGACCGCTTTAAATAGGCTATGATTAGAGTTCTAATCATATTAAAATATCCCTGAAGTAATCAAAATTTAACTAAGAAAAGAATATGACACATATCCCACATAAAAAATAATGAAATTAAAGGGAAGGTTCATTAAGGAAAATGAAAGATACATTTTTTATACTGAATGAAACCATTCAAAATTGGTGAGTTACCACATTTGTCTCCAAACTCACTTTTTTACATTAATTTGGTAGACCTTTTACATACTATCTTGTGGAAAAGAATATTTATCCTTGGTTTCTGTAAGATTATCAAGGTAGACAATACTTTTGTTGATTTTAGCTTAAAATATGATAATAAATAATATATATTAATACAAGGTTTCATGTTTTTCCACAAAATAAATAATATATATAAGACACTCAGAATCATATTAAAAAGAAATCAAAATATGAAATAGACATTTGTTGATCCAACTTCACTATTTACATCAAGTTTGTCAACATTTCTCACAATTGCTCTTCACTTTCTTACTTTGCTTTCCTCCTTACTTGATTCTATTCATAACCCATCATCACATAAATTAGACATATTCCCCCTTCCTATCGGTCATGGTGGAATACTTAACCTCTAACATAGCTGAAAAAGTCTTTAAACTAACCAAAATTGCCTATCAAGAAATCAGCCTAGCTTGGGGATGTTCACAGGGACCTTGAAAAGCTTCACAAGACTTTAACTACTATTAAAGCTGTGCTTCTAGATGCTGAACTAAAACAGGTTCATGATAATTAGCTCCAGGTTTGGCTACAAGAGTTGAAGGATGCTTGTTATGATGTAAAAGATGTATTGAATAAGTTTAAACTTCAAGCATTGAAGAAGCAGCTTCTGAAATAGAGGACTACTGGAAAGAAGGTAAGCTAATTCTTTTCAAGATTTCTTTTTGATGTAAGATGGCCCATAAGATTAAACAACTCAATCAGAGATATCATGAGATTGCTGCATTGAAAAATAATTTTCATCTTGAGAGACAATGATGGCCCAAGGCATGACCGGTGCTCGGAGAGGGAAACCCACTCCTTTGTGCAGAAATCAGAAGCAATTGGCAGAGATGAACAGAAACAAAGAATTGTAAAGATGTTGACTCAGGATGATCCAGCTAATGAGGAAGAGATACTTGTCCTTCTGGAAACACAAAAATTTACACACTTTTTCATACCCTTTTTAACTTAAATTCATGTGAATTCGGTTAAATTCTTGTCAAAAAATAATTAATTATTATAAAATAATTAAATTGTACTCAAATTATGAACATGTTGAATTTTGATTAATTTTATAATTAATTTTGATTAATTTTTGTTATTTTCGACAGAATTGCACAAAGGACGAAAAATGGCTCAGCAGACACTGTTAGAATCACAAAACCGAGAAGCAATTTGAAGTACCAAGACAAATTAATTTCCAGCCTAAGACGGTCCAAAATTATGTGTATTGGTTCATAATATAATTAATTTTAATTTATATCCAAGTTAATTTGGGTTAATAAATTATTATTAATTAATTATGAAAAAATAATCCGATTGAACCGAACCAAGTGAACCGAATCGGCCAAGAAAAGGACAGCCCAAAACCGTCCAAGTGCTGACCCAATTCAGTTCATTAGCTGATTATTTAAGCTACAAAGAAGCCCTTGAAGACTTGTTCAAATTGCAAATCAACCCCTCCACAATTGGTGGCTTTGTAGATTTGCCCCAAGCCATATTTAGCAAAGCTGAAGCCATCAACTTTCCCACATAGGTGGTCGGCTTTAGCAAATTTTAGCTGCCACATTCAGCTATAAAACCCCCCTTGGCTGATCATTCAAGGCATCCCTCATTCATTCACATCTCTTCTCTCTTCTCTCATTTTCTCCTCTTATTTTCCCATTCAAAGTCCATTTCTCTTTTGTCGATTTCTCCCCTTGAGAAAGGGTTCTTATTCAGCCATTTTGGAGTAGCAATTGAGTGTTCATAGCAGCCTTGATCAGTGAGGACAAAAAAGAAGGAAGAACGGAGCAACCGAGTCAAGCCACAGAAAAACACCAGATTTGATTCTTGCTCCCTATCTCTTTAATTTTTGTTGTTTTTGTGATGAACATATCTATGAATATTTATGTTATTGGAATGGTTAATTTAATCAGCTTAGCTTGAATTTAATTCGTGTTGGGTCGATTGCATTTCCCCTCTTAAATTATTAAAGTTGTGTTTATGCTGTTATAGGCCTCGATAAAATGCTTGATTAAGTAAAATCATGCCTAAGTTATTCTTGTATTATAATTGTGAGGGAACTAATGAATTAATTATTTAAGCGGATTGAAATTGAAATTAATGGACACAATACTTAATCAGTGCATATTTATTCTTCTAAGGTAGCTGAAGGTTAAATTAGCAATGTATCTGGCGATACACTTTCCTTGCATAACTTGTAAGATTATTGTGATTAAACTATTTCAAGGTAAGGATACCTTGTTGCCTCACATAGTCTTTTGTGTGCTTATTGGATTTAATTAATCGTTTGAATTGACATAGGGATACACAAGAGATTAGCTCAATTTAATGAGTATGTATGTGCCATAACATGTTTGCTTATTAAAATTTGTTTAATCGTTTGAATTAACATAGGGATATGTTAAGAGATGAATGGAATTGTGTAGGTGAGTATGTTCATAAGTTAGCAAATTACCGAGTTGCCATGAATTTATTCGTAACAACATAAACATGAGTTTAATAATTCTAAGTTAAAGAAATGTAATTAATCCAACACAATTATGTCATCTTGATTAAATCATATTTTGAAATCGTGCATTTGAGATTTATTTCTTTAGTTTACCTAGTTTAAATTCTTAGTTTTTAATCACCTTCTTCAAACAGAATATTTTTTCACCAAAGTGTTTTAAATAGCATTCATAAATAATTCTTTTCACAGTCCCTGTGGGTACGATAACTCGACATTTACTTGTCACTTTATTACTTGTTACGATTGTGTACACTTGCATATTTTCATCGTTCCAAGTTTTTGGCGCCGTTACCGGGGACTGTGTTTTAAAAAGTCATTATTTGTGAATTTATTAGTTTTACATTTTGGTTTATTTTTCTGTTTAATTTTTAACTTAATTAATTTTTTGTGATTATTTCATGTGTTTATAAGTATTAACCGAATTATTGACCTAATCCTTGTAGACCCTGAGATAGAACGAACTTTTCAAGAGCGAAGAAGACAAGCAAATCAGAGAAGGATTAAAGAAATGAACTTTGAAAATCCAAATCAACGAAACAGAGCAAACCCTACTCAAAATCCTATCCTTATTGCTGATGATAGGGGTAGAGTTTTAATACAATATGCCATACCAGTGTTTAATGATCTTAATCCGAGTATTAGGAAACCTGAAATTGAGGCACAACAATTCGATTTGAAGCCAGTCATGTTCCAGATGCTTCAAATAGTGGGCCAATTCAGTGCAATGCCTACCAAAGATCCTCACCTACACTAAAGACTATTTATGGAGGTGAGCGATTCTTTCAAATTAGTCGGAGCACCCGAAGATGTATTACGATTGAAGTTGTTCCCGTATTCACTAAGGGACAGAGCTCGAGCCTGGTTGGACTCATTGCCACCAAACTCAATTTTCACATGGCAAGAGTTAGCAAAAAGATTCCTTATAAATTATTTCCTGCCTAGCAAGAATGCTAAGTTGAGGAACGAGACCACTACCTTCTAAAAAATGGATGATGAGTCATTGTATGAGGTATGGGAAAGGTACAAGGAATTATCATGGAAGTTCCTTCATCACGGAATCCCACGTTGCATCCAACTTGAGACATTTAATAATGGTCTTAATGCTCACACGAGGATGGTAGCGGACGCTTCTGCTAATGGTACCCTCCTTTCTAAGTCTTATAATGAGGCTTATGAAATCATTGAGAGGATTGTCAGTAACAATTATCAATGGCCAACCAATCAAGTAATGTTAGAAAGACAAGTTGCTGGAATACATGAAGTAGACGCTCTTACTTCACTTGCATCTCATGTATCATCAATATCTTCAATGTTAAAAAATCTTACTACTAATGGGTCTAATAGTTTTGCAGCACAGCCACCAAATCAATTTGACAATCTAGCCTGTGTCTATTGTGGGGAAGGACATTTGTTTGAAAAATGTCCATCAAACCCAGAATCCATGTACTATATAGGTAACCAGAACCAAAATCGAGGAAGGTAAGGACTGTAATCCAATTTCTATAACCCATCGTGGCGAAATCACCTCAATTTTTCCTGGAGTAACTAAGGGGTTGGAACCAGTAACACTTATGCCCAACCTAGACCAACCCAGCAGCCTAGTTTCCCCCAACAAGTTCAGAAACCAGCTCAAGCTGAATCATCCAATAGGTTAGAGAATTTATTGAAGGCATACATGGCGAAAAGCAACGCCACTCTGAGGAATTTGGAGAATTAAGTGGGCTAACTTGCTACTGAACTCAGAAACCGACCATAAGGTGCTTTACGTAGTGATACGGAGAATCCGAGGAATTCGGGAAAGGAGCATTGCAAAATGTTGATATTGAGGAGTGGAAAAACAGTAGAGCCCAACACCATCGAAGCTGAAAAGAAGCAAGCTGACGCTTAAGATTCAGAGGAAGTTCAACCAAGTGTTAAAATTCCAGTTTCACAACAACCAGAATCTGCAAAACCTGACAAGGTAATTTCAAAACCAGCTAATTCTGATCAATTAATAACTTTGTTAGATGCATAATTGCCATAGAAGACGAAACAACTAATTCCAATAAAGAAACCACCACCACCCTACCCTCAAAGACTTCAAAAGCAGAAGCAGGAAATTCAATCCAAGAAGTTCCTAGACGTACTCAAGCAACTTCATATCAACATTCCGTTGGTTGAAGCACTTGAGCAAATGCCGAACTATGTCAAATTTATGAAGGGATCCTGTCCAAAAAATGAAGACTTAGAGAATTTGAGGCGATAGCTCTGACGAAGGAATGCAGTGCATATCTTCAAGATAAACTACCCCTAAAGTTGAAGGATCCTGGATGTTTTACCATACCTTGCAACATTGGAGCAACATATTGTGGTAAGGCATTATGTGACTTAGGTGCGAGTATTAACTTGATACCTATGTCAATATTTAGGAAGTTAGGGATAGGTGAAGTTAGACCTATTATGGTTACACTTCAATTAGCGGATCGATCCTTAGCACATCCAGAATGAAAAATCTAGGATGTATTAGTACGTGTAGATAGATTTATCTTCCTTGTTAATTTTGTTATTCTAGACTTTGAAGCAAATGAAGAAGTGCCAATTATATTAGGAAGACTGTTCTTAGCAACCAAAAGGACCCTTATTGATGTGTAGAAGAGCGAGCTTACTATGCGTGTTCAGGATGATCAGGTAACATTTAACGTTTTTAAGTCTATGCGATTTCCTGACACAATTGATGATTGTTCTGCAGTATCTGATTTAGAGGATTTAATAGTGGAGACAGAGCTCAACTATGTTTAGGATTCGTTGGAACAAATTTTGACATCAGATCCTCTGAATGATGAAGAGGGGGATGAATACTTAGCGTTGTTAGAAGCTAATCGAAAGGGATTTAATCCGCAATCTCGTTTTGAATCTTTGGAATTAGAGAAAAGGGATTATGCCCAACCAAAAACGTTAATCGAGGAGCCACCTAAATTAGAACCACCTAAAATATGTTTATTTAGGTAACGCTTCTACTTTTCCTGTGATTATTTCAGCAGAATTAACTAGTGAGCAAGAAGAGAAACTAATCCTGGTATTGAAACAATTCAAGAAGGCTATTGGATGGACCACAGTCGATATTCGCGGAATTAGTCCATCTGTATGCATGCACAAGATTATCCTAGAAGATGGCGAGAAAGGGATGATTGATGGGTAACGAAGACTGAGCCCCATCATGAAGGATGTAGTCAAGAAAGAAATCATCAAGTGGTTAGATACGGGTATAATCTACCCCATCTCAGACAGTTTATGGGTAAGTTCGGTCCAGTGCGTGCCAAAGAAAGGAGGTAGTCATTGAAAACGAGAATAATGAGTTGATACAGACTAGAACAATTACGGGATGGAAAATTTACATCGATTACTGGAAGCTAAACAATGTGACTAGGAATGATCACTTTCCTTTTTTGTTTTTGGACCAGATGCTGGATAAACTTGTAGGGTGAGACTATTACTGTTTTCTCGATGGATACTTAGGGTATAATTAGATTACAGTAGGATCGGAAGATCAACACAAGACAACATTCACCTGCCCGTACGGTACATTCGCATTTAGACGCATGCCATTTTGTTTATGTAATGCACATGCTACATTTCAAAGAGGTATGATGTCTATTTTTCCTGACATGGTTGAGAAGTATTTGGAAGTTTTTATGGATGATTTTTCAGTATTCGGAGATACATATGATGATCGTCTAGCCAATCTAGCTAAGGT
This sequence comes from Gossypium hirsutum, assembly GCF_007990345.1. Lineage (NCBI taxonomy): Eukaryota > Viridiplantae > Streptophyta > Magnoliopsida > Malvales > Malvaceae > Gossypium > Gossypium hirsutum. The sequence goes on from NC_053425.1 coordinate 95,792,895, forward strand.
ACTAAGGCGATGTGAAGAAGCAAACCAAGTACTCAACTGGGAAAAATGCCATTTCATGGAATGAGAAGGGATTGTTCTAAGACATCTATAACACCCCAAACCCGGCTCAGACGTTATGGTCAAATCTGGCGTGACACATTGAAGTGTTTTAGCGAAACCGTGTTTTCATTGAAAACCCTTTTTAAAATAAAGAAAATCTTATCTTCCAATCACTTGTTCAAAACATATGATTTAATGAAAATAAGTCACTTTAAAAATTTAGTTACGGAAACATAGAAAAGACATACTATAGTTTAAGAAACCATGTTCAACTTCTTATAATAACATTACGTGAAAATAATAATCCAAATAATAACAAAATGGAAGGACTTATTACAATCCAATTTGTAATCACTTAATAATCAGAGACTTATATGCTTTAAAATGAAAAAAACAAGTCCAAATTGTCTTGCTAGCTGGCCACCCAGAGTCCCTCCAAACATCGAACCTCCTACTGAGCATCACCTGAAAATAAAATAAAAGAGGGGGTGAGTTTTCGCAAACTCAGTGTGTAGAACCCTCAACGAAAAACAAGCATTCAAAAATCATCATGTCTCAAACATGCAATGCAATGCAATCCCAATAATCCATCCGCTACACACCAGCTCTATCCCTCGTCACATTATGTGGGGATATAAATATCGACCCTCCCAACCGACACATCAATGGTAGCCCGGTTGCGGAACTACCTTCATTTACATATTGGGCTTAAAAACTGTCGGTGGATCCATGATTGTCAAGCAACCATGCGATCCTCATATACTTCCTCCGTTCCATAATTCCCAACCCATATGCAACCTAAGAAGAATATCATATGTATGCATCAGATATGTGTGTCACATCCATAAACTTACATTCAACACCTAGGGGTATTTTGGTCATTTTTGCCCTTAAGGCATTTCAGTAATTTTCTCTTTAATACGGTTTCCACTTACCTCGGCCCGTTAACAAATCTCGTGAGCTAAGATGAATGAATACTATGTACCAGGTAGAATTCCAGAGAAGAGGAAGTGAGTCATTAAGACCACTTAAGTACCAAGCTCTCTTTAAATCCAATCCTAGACATGCATATACTTGTTGCCACACCTTAACCCTATGACTTGTTCGCGGTCACAATATATTAATTAAGTTTTATGCAGTTATCATATAGTAGGCCCAGAACCCCTACATACATGCGTATGGCCCACTTAGCCCAATCTCATTTATATGGCTCATCAGGCCCAATTCACATTCACATAGCCCATCAGGCCCAATTCATATTCATATGGCCCATTAGGCCCAAATCACCTTTATATGGCCCATTAGGCCCAAATCACCTTATATTCATGCTCACACACAAATTTTCTATCTCATAGCATCAATTATCAAATTTTGCCTATTATGGGCCCAACAGCCCATCGAACCCATTAAGCCTACTCTGGCTCGGTTGGCCAGATCACAGCCCAAGTCCATGGAATCACCCATGGGCCTCAGACAACCTATCAATTTCCTCCTCACGAGTGTTCGCGCACTCGTAAGACTACCGCAGCCAAACTTTCGACTTTTTGGCATTTCGGCTTTTACCGATCTACTTGTATGTGCAGTGCTTGTACACACCTGGTAAGCAAGTGTGCTATGATTCCCTTAGTCACCAACCTACAAATGATATCACCCTTCAATTAATCGCATGCTTAATACATATCTTTACTAAAACCGAAACCTCACCTTAACCTTACCTTACGCGATAAGTATAACAGCCCCTTCTTAAATCACTAACCACGATCAACTCCTAGATTTGCACCAATCTTAACTATTAAAACCAGAATAATAGGTGAATCGTATCCAACACAAGTCCCCTTACCTTAACTATGAACATTCGGCCACCTTAGCCAATGAAAGAGGAATACTTACCAAAACCGCAAACACCTAAAGAACAATTTCGGCAGAGAGCTAAGATTCGAGATCCGATACTAATTCCCTACCACAATTGATTAGAAAGAGAAAGGAAAGAACAATGTAATAGATTCTTAGCTAAACTGATTGGATGAACAAACACTTACACTAGATTTGGTCGAAGAGTATTTGGCCCTTAGAAGATTCAGCTTTTCGGCTTTCAAACTTAGTATGGTGAATAAGGTTTATTTGGTACAGATTAAAGAAGAAGAGTAAAAGTAGGAATCGGCAAAGCGAAACAAAGAAAATTGTGTAGAGAAAGAATAAAAATTGGCACAAAGAAAAGAGAGTAAACAAAAGGGTTTTTGGCTTTTAGGGAAAAGGGTTTCCGGTAACAGGGTGAAGGAAATTCGGCATTAGCCTGGCAACCCTGCATTCGACACTTATTTATAGCCCCTATAGCCGAATTGCTTGACCCTCAATTACCCATTCGGCTCCATTTCTTCCTCCTTCTCATCTCCTCGTTTTTCTCCCTGATAACCCCTTGATTCTTTCCTTAATTTTCTCTTCTGAACACTCCTCTTGGAGTCCATCTTCACGCCATTCTAACCTTCTAGAAGGCCAAAATTAAACTTCTAAAAACACTAAGCTAGGATTCAAATCTCAAATCTCCTTGCTAGCCACTAATGCCACCTCCCTACACCCTAAGTGGCGTCACTTAGCCACTCCTCCACAAGGCTTTTTGATGCCATTTTCCCCTATCTTTACTTAAAAGTCCATCTACTCCCAACCCTGATTCTTTTAATAATTTAATTAAAATTCCTCCACTACAAAACTTGAACCCAAAACTTCTCCAACACACCTAGACACTTCAAATTCCTTAAACCTTTAAAGCCAACATGTCATTTGTCATTTTCTTGCTCACTTAAAAATTTTATGAAACCCAAAGCCCAAAGCCCAATTCATCTAGGCCCAAAATTCAGGGCGTTACAGCATCAGATAATAAGACATGGAATAGAGGTTGATAAAGCAAAGGTAGATGTTATTGAGAAACTCCCACCTCCAACATCTGTAAAGGGTGTTAGGAGCTTTTTGGGCCACGCCAATTTCTATTTAAGATTCATCAAGAACTTCTCGAAAATTGTTAAACCCTTATGCAAATTATTGGAGAAGGACACGACATTCAAATTTGATGAAGAGTGCTTAAGAGCTTTCAACCATTTGAAGAATCGACTAGTTTAGGCACACATAATCGTCACAACAGACTGGGATTTGCCATTTGAACTAATGTGTGATGCAAGTGACTTCGTGATAGAAGCTGTCATGGGTCAACGAAGGAACAAATTTTTCATCCCATCTACTACGCAAGTCAAACTTTGACAAAAGCTCAACTGAATTATAATGTAACAGAAAAAGAGTTACTTGTTGTTGTGTTTGCTTTTGAGAAGTTTCGATCTTATCTTATAGGTACCAAAGTGACTATCTATACGGACCACTCGACAATTAAGTACTTACTTTCCAAGAAAGACGCTCAGCCGAGGTTGATCCGATGGGTACTTCTACTTTAAGAGTTCGATCTAGAAATTCAAGATCAAAAGAGATTAGAAAATCAAGTAGCAGACCACTTGTCTAGATTGGAACCGCAAGAAGCGAACTCTCCTTTTATACCAATTCGAGAGACGTTCCAGATGAACAAACACTGAAGGTAAATCATGTCCATAATACCCCTTGGTTTGCTGATATTGCTAACTTTTTTAACTTGTGGTTTGATGCCAATTGATAAGACGTATCATCAAAAAAAAAGTTTCTTCATGATGTGAAGTACTATTTTTGGGAAGAGTCGTACTTGTTTAAGAAGTGTGCAGATCAAATGATCAGGAGATGCGTGATAGAAGATGAAGTACATAAGATTCTATATCATTGTCATTCAGCTCTAAGTGGGGGCACTTCGGAGGTATTCGTACTGCAGCCAAAGTATTGCAAGCTGGATTCTTTTGGCCAACACTATTCAAGGATGCATATGCTTATGTAAAGAGTTGTGATCGATATCAAAGGGTTGGAAATGTCACCAACTGAAATGCGATGCCTCAAACAAATATCATTAAGGTAGAATTGTTCGATGTATGGGGTACTCACTTTTTTGGTCCTTTCCCTCCATCCTTTGGTCACAAGTATATATTGGTAGCTGTAGACTATGTGTCTATGTGGATTGATGCTGAAACTTATTCGACAAATGATCCTAGGGTTGTGAAGAAGTTTTTGCAAAAACACGTGTTCACAAGGTTTGGAACCCAAAGAGGTATTATCAGTGATGAAGGGTCCCATTTTGTGAACAAGTGGTTGAAATGGTTATTAGATAAACATGGAGTGAAACACAAGGTCGCTACAGCTTACCATCCGTAGACGAATGGACAAGCTGAACTGGAAAATAAGGAGATCAAAGGCATACTTGAGAAGGTAGTTTGCCCAAACCGACGAGATTGTTCCAAAAGACTGGATGATGCTTTATGGGCTTATAGGACAGCATACAAGACATCTTTAGGGATGTCACCCTATAGGTTGGTCTTTGGGAAAGCCTGTCATCTGCCCTTGGAGTTAGAACACAAAGCTTACTGGGCCCTTCAACAACTCAACTTGGATCTTAAGCTTGCTAAAGAGAAACAGATGCTCCAACTCAATGAGCTAGAGGAATTCTGAATGTTCTCATACTAAAATGCCAACTTATTCAAAAAGAGACTTAAGAAATGGCATGAAAACACATTCAAGTTCGAGAATTTGAAGCAGGTCAGCAAGTATTGTTATTTAATTCCAGATTAAGGTTCTTTCCAGGTAAATTAAAATCATGTTGGTCTGGTCTATTTACGATTCATCGTGTCTATCCATACGGAGTTGTTGAACTCCAAGGTAAGGGAGGTAATTTTCAAGTTAATGCTCAGCGTCTGAAACATTACTGGGGAGATAAGATTGAACGGAATCAAATTTCATTCATTTTATCGGATATTTAAATTTTCTTATTTCCCTTTTTAATAAATGATTTAGGGTATATTTTTGAGATTAGTATGTTTAAATAAATTATGTCTAGGAGATTGGAACTTAAGCAGGACCGCTTATTACCCCTCCAATCTTTCCTGGGAATTGATTTTAACATAATTTTTCGAGAAATTATTCCCTAAATAGAAAATTAAATTTTGGTTTTTCAAATAAAAGGGTCAATTTTGATCCAAGTTTTAAATTGCAACTCAATTTCAAATTTTCATTAAGTCTAGGGACTTAATTGAATTATTTTTAAATTTTATTTTTCGTAAATAATAAAAATTAGATGCCTCTTTTTGTAAATATTTTCAAAAGGCTTCTAGAATTAATGTTTTTAATTTAATAAAGAAAGATGATAGTTATTAATATATAATTATATCCATTATAATATATATTAATTATTCTCAACTTTATATAGAGTTAGGATTAGTTTTAATTTAATCATATTTTATTCGAAAAGTTTTAATCTTAATAAATTAATAGCAATTAATAATTTAATATGTATTTTATTAATTATTAATTGTTGTTAACTCTAACTAGAATTAGAACTTAAAATTTTTAATTATTAAATTTTTGTAAGAATTCTATTTCGACTCCTATTTCCCTCATTATAAATACCACCAACCTTCTCCATCATTTATCACTCAAGACCCTAAAACACCTAAACCTTTAAGTGCCGCAAGCCCCTAGCCAACAGCCTCATTTGGCCAGCAGCAGCTTAAGCGCATGGTGTGCGACCGTCCAGCACCAGCAGATCGCTTGGCTTGCTCCTTGACGCCACACCAGCTTCAGCTCTAGCACTCGACAAACCTGCTTGCAAGGATCCGTGCATCCCATGTTGTGTCCAGCCCCAACCTGCACGCCCTATTACTGCCTGTTGCCATATAGCTGCTCCCACCAGGTTGCGTAGCTCCTTTGCCTTACTCGATGCATCCGCTTGCTGCCTAACATCCGTGCGGCATCAGCCCGATTACTCACACCATCCTTTCGCCCATCCTCAGCCAAAAACCCCAACCTATTCTTATTTGCTAACTTTAGTTTCATAATTATTTTCCTTAGGAGTTTTTAATTTTTATAAAAAGGTGGTAAGACCGAATTTTCTCTTAAATTTAATTTTATTCTAATAATTATTTTTTCAATTTATTAAATCATTAATAATTTTTATTAGTTAAATTTTTTAGAAGATAAATTTTCTTATCTTTTGTTCAGGTTAATCATGTATCGCAAGAGAACTCGTGTCTGTGCCCAAATTGATGAAACACAAAACAAGTTCCATTGTGAAGAAGCCAAAGCAAGATACGAGGGTATCTTCAAAAATCAACAGATGCATCCAGAGAAAGGCTTTACATTGAAAGAGAGCAACTACGAAGACTTTATGGCACGTATTTGTCAAGTTGCTGAAGCCCTCAATTGGGAATTGTTTTGTGAAAAGATACCTAGTGTGGATGAGGAATTAGTGCATGAATTCTATGCGAATTTAACCTCAAGCGAGTTGACAGAAGTTCCAGTTCGTGGAATCAAGGTATCAATAACTTGAAACGCTATAAATGAGTTCTTTGAATTGCCTGATTTTGAAAATGACAATTATTCTTCCTTGATGAGCAATATAGAGCTTGAAAATTTGCAAGAAATTCTTGAGGAACTTACAGTTATAGGTTCTAAGTGGACTGTGTCAAAGCAAGGAATCCACACTTGTCGAAGGGAATATCTAACACCACTCGCAAAGGTATGGTTCTATTTCATCCGTTTCAGCCTTATGCCTAGCTCACATGGGACTACAATTTCATTAGAAAGAATGGTCTTATTATACTCGATTTTAATTGGAAAGACCATTGATGTGGGAAAAATCATCCTAAGGGAAATTCAGAATTGTGTCGTTAGACGTTCTGGCCCAGCCTACTTTCCTTTTACGATAACAATTTGTGTGCTTGAAAGCTAAAATTCCTGCAAACGTAAAGAAGACAGGCTATAGCCAGTATCGAATAGCTAGAGATTCTGTTCTACAGTAGCGAATTGAAGAAAGTGAGGATCCTGAAGAAAAAGAAGAAGATCCCACAGAGATCGAGCCAATACAATCAGCTGAAGTCCTTGATAATGTGGAACTAATGGAACCAGAAGTTGAACCTGATAACGAAACTTCAATATTCAGAGCTCAACCGCCTAGCCCAGATCTTCAAGATGAGCTGTCAAAGTTGATGGACAAAATGCAGCATATGCAATGGCAGCAACAAGCTTATTGGAGATACTAAAAAATAAGGGATGAATTGATGAGAAGTGCTCTAAAGAAAATTTACAATGACCCATTTATTTTTGTGCCAGAATTTCCAAATTTTATATTTGAACCATGGAGTCCATTATCGAAGAAGAAGCGAAGTGATTCATGCAAAGGCAATAATGGTGAAGCAAAAGATGAGTTGAATTCGGAAGGATCTGCAAATAAATAAAGGGGAGGATCTTGACTTTATTTTTTTCTGTTTTTAGGTCATTTTAGGATTAAGCTTAAGTAGGAATTTTTGTTTTCGCACAATAAAGCAAGAGATGGAAATCATGAATAATAAACAAGTGGCAAAGTATAAAGTATGGCAATAGGTAGAGAGAGCTTAGCACTTAAGCAGTAAATTTGACTCACCTCCTGTTTTTTAGAATCCTACTTGGTGTATAGTATCTATTCACTTTAAACAATAACATTGTTCATCTTAAGTAGGGGGACCAAAAAATTGAATTATTTCCACTCAGAATAAAATTTTTCTTTAAATTATGATTAGGATATATTTTGTTCAAATAATTGGAAATTTTGTGAAGTATGCTTAGCTTCAATATAAATAAAGTTCTATTATTTCAAAAAAATTATTATGTTAGCTTAATAATGATATGAATGTATTTTTAATAAAGCATGCAAATCGCACCATAAATTTTTAGTTCCTTACGAAAGTTAGGCATGTTTGAAAGTTTAAGTCTTTAGAATTGAGTTAATAGTTTCTTGAGGCAAAATTCTAGGAAGCATAGAACATTGAAAATGATTTAGGCAACTTTTGTTTGGACCGTTTGAGCCTTTCAAGCCAACCATGATGAAATTTTTATCCTTTGAAAACCCAACTTTGAGACTATATAGCCTAATTTTGTTTGAACCCTTGCAAATTTAGCCATCACTTCTCTCTTAACTATCTTAAAATTGTCTGAAACACTAGATTCGGTACTATTCAAAGTATTATTTAAAAAAATAAGTTTGGGGGAGTTGAAAAGAAGTATCAAATGCTCTAAAATTGTAGTACATTCAGTAAAATGCTCGAAATTATAAAAAAAAAAAGAAAAAAAGAGAAAAAAGAGCATGAGTTCTTAAAATAAGATGTACAAAAGAGCATGTGAAAGCAAAAAAAGTTGATGTATTGAAGGTAATTATTTCGAAGGTTCGATGCAAGCTGAGTCTAGGGTTTGTAGCTTAAAAATTATCTATCTTCTACCTACCCCTAAGCCCAGCCACGTTACAACCTTGTTTAAGACCTATTGATTCAAAGTTCTAATGCTACCTACATTAGTGGAGAGAAATTGCTACGTACAACATATGAAAACATAAGTTAAACTTAATGATTGCAACTTAATTTTGAATAAGGGAATAAAACTACATTGGTAAGGTTTAACATGACTTTATTAGGAAGCATCTAGTCTAATTTTTGCTATCATAATAGTTGTTGAGATTAATTTGAATGATATGTATACTTAAGTAGCATAATTATCAAATTTCTTGTCTTTTAGCATAAGTATATTAAATTCATAATTTTGAAAAAAATGTTGTTCTGAAGGAATTTTTTAAAGGTGTTTCCGATAAATTCTTTTCAAAATCCATGCATTACTCGGGACGAGCAGTGAATTAAGTTTGGGGGTGTGGAAACACAAAAATTTACACACTTTTTAATACCCTTTTTAACTTAAATTCATGCGAATTTGGTTAAATTCTTTTCGAAAAATTAATTATTATAAAATAATTAAATTGTACTTAAATTATGAACATATTGAATTTTAATTAATTTTATAATTAATTTTGGCTATTTTCGACAGAATTGCACAAAGGGCGAAAAATGGCTCAGCAGACACTGCTAGAAGCACAAAACCGAGAAGCAATTTGAAGTACCAAGGAAAATTAATTTCCAGACTAAGACGGTCCAAAATTATGTTTATTAATTCATAAAATAATTAATTTTAATTTATATCCAAGTTAATTTGGGTTAATAAATTATTATTAATTAATTATGAAAAAATGGTCTGATTGAACCGAACCAAGTGAACCGAACCAGCCAAGAAAAGGACAGCCCAAAACCGTCCAATTGTTGACCCAATTCAGCTCATTAGCTGATTATTCAAGGTGCAAAGAAGCCCTTGAAAACTTGTTCAAATTGCAAATCAACACCTCCACAATTGGTGGCTTTGTAGATTTGCGCAAAGCCATATTTAGAAAAGTTGAAGCCATCAACTTTGCCACATAGGTGGCCAGCCAAGGGGTGACTCTTTGGCTGCTATTTTTAGCAAATTTTAGCTGTCACATTCAACTATAAAAACCCCCTTGGCTGATATCCCTCATTCATTCGCATCTTTTCTCTCTTTTTTCATTTTCTCCTCTCATTTTCCCATTCAAAGTCCATTGCTCTTTTGCTGATTTCCCCCCTTGAGAGAGGGTTCTTCTTCAGCCATTTTGGAGCAGCAATTGAGTGTTCATAACAACCTTGATCAGTGAGGACAACAAAGAAGGAAGAACGGAGCAACCTAGTCAAGCCACGGAAAAACACTGGATTTGATTCTTGTTCCCTATTTCTTTAATTTTTATTATTTTTGTGATGAACATATCTATGAATATTTATGTTGTTGGAATGGTTAATTTAATCAGCTTAGCTTGAATTTATTTCGTGTTGGTTTCGTCCTTTTAAATTATTAAAATTGTATTTATTCTGTTATAGGTCTCGGTAAAATGCTTGATTAAGTAAAATCATGCCTAAGTTATTCTTGTATTATACTTGTGAGGGAACTAATGAATTAATTATTTAAACAGATTGAAATTGTAATTAATGGACACAATACTTAATCAGTGCATGTTTATTCTTCTAAGGTCTCTAAAGGTTAAATTAACAATGTATCTAGTGATACACTTGCCTTGCATAACTTGCAAGATTATTGTGATTAAACTGTTTCAAGGTAAGGATACTTATTACCTCACATAGTCTTTTATGTGCTTATTGAATTTAATTAATCGTTTGAATTGACATAGGGATATGTAAGAGATTAGTTCAATTTAATGAGTATGTATGTGCCATAACATGTTTGTTTATTAAAATCTGTTTAATTGTTTGAATTAACATAGGGATATGTTAAGAAATGAATGGAATTGTGTAATTGAGTATGTTCAAAAGTTAGTAAATTATTGAGTTGTCGTGAATTTATTCGTAACAACATAAACATGAGTTTAATAATTCTAAGTTAAAGAAATGTAATTAATCCAACACAATTATGTCATCTTGATTAAATCATATTTTGAAATCATGCATTTGAGATTTATTTCTTTAGTTTACTTAGTTTAAAATCTTAGTTTTTAATCACATTCTTCAAACAAAATATTTTTTCACCAAAGTATTTTAAATAACATTCATAAATAATTCTTTTCACAGTCCCTGTAGGTACGATAACTTGACATTTAGTTGTCAGTTTATTACTTGTTGCGATTGTGGACACTTGCACATTTCTATCGTTCCACCTTCCAATAGTTGGAGTAGGAGGTATGGGGGAAAACGGCTCTTGCCAAACTGGTTTTCAATGATGAAGCTGTGGATGCTCACTTTGAGTTTAAACTGTGGGTGTTAGAATATACTGATAAAGAATTAGTTAGTTTGTTATTCAATTTGTTATTCAAAACTACTATGTTGTTAGCAACAGTTACCAAAACAGAATACTCTATAAATACCTTAGTTGTAGTATTCAAAGATAAGAGAAATAATACAGGACAATTTTTAATACTATTCTTTCTACTTTTATTTGTTCAGATTTTAGATTCAGATTACCTAAGATTTCAACATGGTATCAGTTGCCTAAGGTGCTGAGGCCTTAATTCATGTTCTCCTCCATAACTACCACAGCTTTTGCTGGTTCTGCTTTTGTCGAGCCTGGCTATTCGACATTCAACAGTGCTCGGCTAATTTAATCTTTTCCACGACATGAGATGGTAAAATTGGACGACAACAATTTTATTCGATGGAAGCAGCATATTAGACTAATCACTAAAGGATACGAGTTAACTGGTTTTTTGGATGGTACTGTACCTGTTCCACCACGGTTTCTGACGTCTTTGGAAGGCTCTCTTGTTCCAAATCTAGATGCCTCGGCATTCCTTCAACAATATAGGTTGTTAGCTTCCTGGCTTCTTTCAACCATTTCTCCCCCATTTTTGTCTTCTTCTACAGAGGCTCACTTGGCATGTGATGTGTGGACTACTGCCACGTGCCTTTTTGCTGCTCTCACTGGTGCGAAGCTCTCCTGTCTCCGTCATGAACTCCATTCTCTTAAGAAAGGTAACCTTTCAATCAAGGATTACATAGAAAATGTAAAAAAATACTAGTGCGTTGATTGAGGCCTCTGGATCTTGGACCTCAGAGGCAGAGAAAGTAGAAATCATTCTTGCAGGCTTACCTCCGGAGTTCGATGCCGTTCTCACCTTAGCATCGTTCTCGTCAGAGCCTCTGCCACTCTAACGCCTCGTCGATGTGTTGATTGAGTATGAAAACCATCAGATGCGTGCGGTACAAGACGTGTCTCTCCATGCCAATCTACTGAAATCTGGTCCGTCGCCGTCATTGGTTGACTCAGTGCGTGGTAGTCGCCCACCCTCTAGAGGTCGTGGGAGAGGGTTCCGATCCTGCATTCTGTGTCAAATTTGCAAATAATTTGGACATGTGGCTCAGAGATGCTATTACAGATATGATCGGGACTATAATAGTCTAACGCCTGTGGATAGGGGTTACAATCGGGATGCCCGGTCTGGTAAGGGCGTGGCTACTGACTTCTTTGTTCCGATGCCAGTCCCTGGTCCATTTGTTGGCTCTCCCTCACTAGTGCCGCAATAGTTTGTTCATGGTGGAAACCAATGGCATTCTACTGCACCGCGTTATACAAATATGACTAATAGGGTTTCTAACCCATTTGTTACATATGATGATGGCACAAGTCAATATGCTGGGCCCCACGGTGGGTTAAAGGCTCAATTTGATGTTGGCCAAGGGTCTCCAATTGCGGCTGCAGGTGCATTTCGACTAAATGATTATTCATTTGGGCCTCTCATGCGTGGTAGGAAGTTTGGCCCGCATCAAAATTTTGGGGGTGGTTATGATTCATTTGGGTCACATCGTAATTTATTACCAAATGGGCCGAATTCAAATAATGTGAGGATTGCACCCTCTTGTGGTTTTGGACGCGAGCTTGGGCCTTCTGGTGCTGGTGCATTTAATGAGTCTGGATCGTTCATTCTTTGGTGAACCAAATTGTGAGCTCGGATTTGCACTGGCTTAGACCCTTACATTGGGCTACCTCATATACCTGATTTCCATGCGCCTTGTGTGTCCAATTCTATTAGGTCTAATGTTTATGCTACCTAGTTTGCGCCCATCAGTACGATGCCATGGTATCTAGATTCTAGGGCTACACACCATGTGTGTTGCGATACCTCTACTTTGAACGGATCTATACCCTATTTAGGTAAATCTTCTCTTTTGATGGGAGATGGGACTCCTACCAAGATCTCGTCTATTGGAAATTCTATATTATCTACTCCGCATAAATTGCTTCGGTTATCTAATGTCTTGTGTGTTCCAACCATACGGAAGAATCTCATGTTTGTATCTCAATTTGCCACTGACAATAATGTATTTTTAAATTTCATCTGACTTATTGTGTTATCAATGACATCAAGACTCAGGAAATCTTGCTAAAGGGCCACATTCGTGATGGACTCTACCATTTTTCTCCGTTGACTGCGATTGCTCTGTCTGTTGTGAACTCTTCTACTGCTAATGTTGGGCTTCCGACTCAGGCTGACAGCGGTGATATTTTTACTCTATAGCATAAGTATCTTGGTCATTCCTCTACTTTTGTTGTTAAGGTTGTTCTAGATATGTGTAATATTGTTTTTAATAAAGTTTATCTTGATACTGTGTGTACTGCATACGAAAAAGGGAAGTCTCATAAACTACCCTTTCGCTATCTACTATTGAATACACTGATCCTTTTGCTTTAGTTGTCTCTGATCTACGGGGACCTGCGTCAGTGCCCTGTGGAAGAAATTGGTATTATGTCTCATTTATTGACATGTGTACGTGGTTTACTTGGATATATCTTATCTGTTAAGAATCTCAGGTAGTGGATTGCTTTATTCAATTTCAGCAGTTAACCAAAAATTAGTTTAAGAAAAATATCAAACAATTTCAAAGTGATTGGGGAGGAAAGTTTCGAGCTTTCACGTCTGTGTTGGCAACTCAAGGGATAATTCATCGACTATCATGCCCGCACACATCGGAATAGAATGGGGTGGCTGAGCTCAAGCACCGACATATTGTCGACTTGGGCATTACGGTTTTGGCCCAAACAAATCTTCCTATGGATTATTGGGGTATGCATTTTGTTATGCTGTTCATATTATCAATTTCCTTCCTACTGCGATTCTAAAGGGACAGTCTTCATACAAGGTTTTGCATGGCTAAGATCCCACATATGATCACTTACGAGTATTTGATTGCTGTTGTTTTTCGTCTATGTGCCCCTTTCTACATCACAAGTTGGATTTTCGGTCTCAACCTTGTACATTTTTGGGGTATAGTTCCCAACATAAAGGGTATCACTGCCTCACACCGGATGGAAAAATCATTGTTTCTCATCATGTTGTGATTGATGAACACCAGTTTCTATTTCCTCCATCTACTACGTGCGGATTCCCCCCATCTTCGTTGTCTGGTGGATCTCTATCTTTGACATATGTTCTTATAGTCAAGCCAATTTGTTATCGACCCATAAAGCCCTCATTTTCTCAAACCCTTGAGTTATCCTCACCTCCTGGTTTCTATTTCTCACCCTTAACGTTTGCCACTCCCCTGGATAACTTGGGTTCAGCTCCTGACCCTCCTTCTATTCCTGACGACGACGGTACTATCAATCTTCCTCTAATTCCCTTCAACGTAGTCGATTCTCCTACTATTTTGTCCTCCACTTTTCCCCCAACAAATACTCATCTGATGGTTACACGCTTTAAGGCTGGCGTTTTTAAGTCCAAGGCTCTGTCTGTTGAAGCTGTAGAGCCTCATACGATTGAGGAGGCTTTCTCTGCCAAAGATTGTCATGCTGCTACTCAGGCTGAGTACAATGCCTCATTAATAACTCCACCTAGAATCTTGTTTCAGTACCTCATAATCATAAAGTGATCAGCTATAAATGGTTTTTTAAGGTGAAGAAAAATACTGATGGCACGATCGCCCGTCATAAAGCTAGCTTATTAGCTAAAGGATGTTCTCAAGTACCTGGGTGTGATTTCAAAGAAACGTTTAGTCTGGTAATAAAACCTATTACCATTCGAATCATATTATCTGTTGCTATTTCCAAAGGTTGGCAGCTTCATTGGGTGGATGTGAATAATACATTTTTAAATGGCGATCTTACTGCTGAAGTGTTTATGCAACAACCTCCTAGGTATATTCAGTACGAATCTAATGGCAAACCTTTGGAATGTCGTCTAAAGAAGGCTTTGTATGGACTACGTCAAGCTTCGCATGCTTGGTTTGAAAAATTAAAGTTTTTTCTCCTTTCTGTTGGTTTTCTTCTATCCAAATCTAATGCAAATTCGTTTGTTAAGGATACGTCCTCACTCACTCTGTATGTTCTTGTGTATGTTGATGTTATCATTATTACCGGAAGTGATCCTACCTGTATAAATAGTTTTGTTCAACAGTTGAATGAGGAGTTCTCTCTTAAAGATATGGGTGATCTCTGTTATTCTAACGCCCCAACTTTTTAGTGATTAAATTGTGTGTTATGTTGCATGTTGGCTTGTTTGCTTTGATGGTTAAAGGGGGTCTTAAAAGGTGTGAGAAGTCCTGGGTTCAAACCTGGGCTTTAGCAAAATTTTTGGGTTTTTACTAAATTGAACCATTGCTGCTTGATGATGGGTCCTTAGTTAATTGAGGGGAGGTTATTGTAATACCCTATACCCGTAATCCACGCCGGGGTGGGGTACAAGGCATTACCTAACTTGATCTCATGCATTGGAATAACCTCAAGTCATCGAGACTTAGTCCAAGTTAAAACTTTTTCAATTTCTACTTTAAACTTCTTATTATGGACCTATAAGCCCCAAATCGATCGTTGAAGACTACTCAAAACCATTCCGGGTCCTTAAACCCACCTGAAGAAATTTTCTTTTAAAATAGGGCACACGCCCCTGTGAAAGGGTAACACGCCCGTGTGGAATAAAATTCTAATTCTCACCTACATAGGTTTTTACACGGCTAGACACACGACCGTGTCAACGGTCCGTGTCCCTCACACGACCTCGACAGCTATGTCATAAAAAAAGCTTGCTAATCCAAAGGATAGTGGCGTGTTACTAATGGCAAGGGACTCGAGTACAAGTCTCCCTGCGCGCAAGGGGTGTCTTTTTGCTGCTGTGTCGTTCAGGAGGTTGTTTGTTAGTAGGATTCTGATGTTCTTGGGTGGTTGAGAGTATTGAAGGGAGTGAGGAGTATGTAGCCGAATCTTAGGAGTGTAGCGGGGAGAAAAGTTATAAGTTTTAAAGGGATATGGATAGTGTTTAGTGGGAGTGATTTGAGGAGTTAGGTGAGGAGTGTGATTGTGCCGATTGTGGACTCTCACTTTTGGCATTTTCGGCTTTTGAGCAAAAGCAGGAGGTTGGTCATTGTTTTTGGCTCTTTTCTCTATTCACAAACTTTTTGGTTTTGGTTATTCGTTTTGGTCATTTTTGGTCCCTTTCGGGATTAGTCTCTTGTAGCATTTTGGTCACCGTTTTCCTTTGCTTCTCTTCTCCCTAGTAACAATTCTTAGGCCGAAAATCCTCTTTTATTCCTTTCCGTCACACCAACATTACCCCTCTTGACCGAATACATTTTCTTTCTTCACATTTTCTCTATTCTTCTCCCTTAACCGAATATAACATATTTCCTCTTTTGACTCTCAAGTTCTTCAAAGTTTATTTCTGTCTGTCTGGCTTTTGAGACCGAATACTCTAACCCTTGGTTGTGATTAGGTGTTGTTCTTTGACAAGTCGGTAAGTACTTTTGCACCGCTAAAAGCCGAATACTTTTCTTTTCCCTTGTTGCCGATTCCTACTGCCCTTTTCCTAGGCATGGTGTTTCTTTCGGGTTCTGGAGGTTCTTGGAGAGTGAGGGAATTGCTAGTGTTTACTGAGCAATCAAACATTTTCCCTTTTACTCAATCAAGGTAATTTTGTTTACGATAATGGGGTTCTATTGGAGCGTGACTTAATTAGAAATGTGTTAGCTGATTGTTTATTTCTCTTACCTTTGGGTTGTGTTTTCAATAAGCTGTTGATAAATCGTAATTTATGCATATTTTCATCCCATGCTTAGCACATTTATGGATGATTTCTCCTTAGATTTGGTGAATTCGATGCTCCTAATCCTTTAATTTCATGTTTTATACTTAGGTGAGCATAGGAAAGTAAAAAGAGAGAGAAACGGGCCAAAAACGAAGAAAATAGGCCAACGTGGGAAATCAACACGGCCTAGACTTCCCTATACAGGTATACCACACCCCCGTGTAGTGTTAGCAGACTCTAACACGGCCTGGACTTTCTTACACGGGTAGACCACACGGTCGTGTCTATTCAACAGACTCTAACACTGTTTAAAGCACTCGTACACGGGCGTGTCGCTGTCGAGCCCAAGTCTAGTTCTAATATGAAAAAGACACTTTGGAGGGCTTGGAGGCATTCTAAAGCCCATTTAAACATACTAGAGGAGGACTAAAGGAGACACACGGAGTAGGAGGTAAGGAATTACTCGAAGGAAGCCGATTGATCCATCTCAGAAGCTGGATCCTCCTTTAAGACTGAAGATCTCCCTTCAATTTCCTTCGAGATTTTTGGGTTTCTTTATGTTTTGTTATCATTATTCTTATGAGATGTTTTCTTTTACACATATGAACTAAATCCCTTAAATACCTAAGGGGAATGAAACCTAAGACGGATCTTGTTATTATTTTCTAAATTATATGATAAATATTTGACTTGTTCTTAATTATGAGTTCTTAATTCTTACTTTAATATTCCAGGATATTGATTCAAGTATTGATGTGATTATTCAGAGGAGCAAAAGTCTCTGTCTAAGAGTAGATCTAGCATAATTAAGCGGAGTTGATTGCACTCCTAGATATAGGGCGACATAATTTTGCTGGATTAGGGTGAAACCTAGTAAGGAAATTCATTGATTGAGTTAATGAAACACTAGGGGTTTTAATTAGAAAGAGATTTTAATTAATCAACCTAGGGCTAGACGTTGCTAGTCTTGAGAGAGATAATAATATAACTTAGGGATTTCTACGGATCAAGTCAAGTGACTAAATCGTCTGATTTAGAGTCAAATAACAAGTGAAGTCTAGGTGGATTTTCCCTTGGGTATTGTCCAAATCAATCAGTTTTTCCCAAAAGTATTTCCCCAATTTTCCTCCTGTGCATTCTTAGTTTAGTTAATTAATTTAGATAAAGCAAACCCTTTTATTTTTAGGCTAGATAATAAAAAGAGAGTTAATACTAGTACTTTTAGTTCCTGTGGGTTCGACATTCCGGTCTTGCTATAAACTATACTACTGATCGATAGGTGCGCTAGCCTTTATCGTGATAATAGTTAGTTTTCAAGTATGATCAATCATAAATTTAAAACTTATCATGAGACATCACATCAACTGTATTTTAGTCTCATGTCATGTGTTTTTGGTCATCGATAATGGGATGTTGTCAATGTAGTTATTCGGTTGGAACAGTAAACCAGCCTTCGTCAACGGTTCTGGCAAGGCCAATCACCCTTTTGATCAAGGTTTGAGGAAAACTCTTGGACTAGGGCACGTTTTGCAACAGGTGTGTAATCACACTACTATAATTGTGACACGTCAAAAGTCGAAAAACTGGTACCATCGATGCCACACAAGCATGCGCTCGCTCCTGTGGTCAGCTAAACGCATAAGCGCAAGCATGTGATAGAAAAGGCCACCGTGAGCAAACTCATGAGTTGAGGCCGTCTTGGGCCACGTTGGGTCGAAATGGGCCGTGTGGGCCAACGGGCTCATGGGTTCCACACAGGCAAAACCACATTTTTGGGTAGAGATAATTGGGCTAGTTGTGTAGGTTACAAGGCCAAGGCCATTATTTGGGCATATTGGGCCACACAAGCGTGTGGGCCCACATAGGCCATATTATGGGCTTTGGGCCTATTTTCACTATTTGACTGTTAAGGTTGCATTGGTCACCTAAGACGACTGTGGGCATACTAATGGGTCAGTATGTACATTTAGATCCTTTACTGATGAGATGGCTATTATACCCCTATGCTATATTTGACTGTATTCGAGCATGACATTTTTCATACACGCATATATTATGACATGACATGTGGTATGGGGGTGGGTTTGATATATTTGGAAGAAGCATACTGTACTGGCAGCTCTGCTGCATGTACTGTTTAGTGCCGCAACCGGTGCTATATTCTGGAGTGTAGGGATTGGTGGGTCAATTTAATCCCCATATGGAGTGTAGGGTTGGACGGAGTGGAGTGTAGAGGATGGATGGGTAGGATCTTTGTTTGCATATCTGATACTGTACTGAATTGGGCTCAGGCCCACACTGATACTATTACCGTAATAGGCTAAGGCTCACACTAATTTTGCTACTGATAAGGGCTTAGGCCCAGACTGTTTACACTACATGATTTACTGTTTGATAATTTGGGGTTACACACTGAGTTTCTATAAACTCACTCTTCTGCTTATTTGCGCCGGTAATCCTTAGGTGGGTTAGTGCTGTGAGGGACTCGGAAATGACCACACCACTGTTTATGTTTTTAGTTTTTGATTTCTAGTAAAGGTAGTTTTATTTGGGTAAATTTTATGTAATAAGGTCATTTTAAGTTTTTATTTTTATTTGGGGTTTTATTTTAATTGACTTAAACCTGTTAGTAGTAGGACTCTAGTTTTCAAAAGGCAAATGATTTTCAGCTACCATACTACGTAACTTGTTTTACAAGCTTCCGTAATGAACAAAGTTTTGAAGTGTAATAACGGTTTTGGTATAAAACATGTTTTGCTAGACAAACCTGTAACTTAACAAGTGAATATAATATAAGTTTAGCTTTTCATAAAGATCACAAACGAGGTTTTAACTCAAATGGACTTTTCTAATAGAACTAGGTTTTTCAAACTCACTCCAATATGACATCATAAATTTGGCCATAACGTCTAAGCTAGGTTTGGGGTTTACAGTTATTTTCTATGGATTAAGGTTACTCATTCTGCTAACAGATGTTTTCATCTATGCCAAAGGAAGTACATTCGTGATCTACTCGACAAAAGCTCTATTACTCATGTAAAGAGTGTTCATACTTCGATGATTAGTTCCTCTCCTCTCTTTAAGGATGACGGGGAACGTCTTCAAGATCCTACTGAGTACAGAAGCTTGGCAAGTGCTCTACAGTATGTGACTCTGACTAGACCGGATGTTTCCTACGCTGTAAATCGTATCTGTCAGTTCATGCATGCACCCACTATTGTTCATCTGGTTGCCTTAAAATGAATTTTACGATATTTATGTGGTACTCTTGACTATAAGATTATTTTTTGACCTTCCAATTGACTTTCGTTAGTTGGGTATGCCGATGCTAACTGGGGGCTGGATTTTGATGATCATCGGTCTACAACGGGTTACTGTGTGTATTTTGGGCACACACTTATCTTCTGGTGTTCCAAGAAACAACAAGTCATCTCGCGGTCCACGGCTGAGGCTGAATATCAAAGTCTTGCTACTGCAACCAGTGATGTTGCCTAGTTATTCTCATTGTTACGTGAATTACACCTTCAGTTTGTTGATCCACCTACTATCTGGTGTGATAGTTCTAGTATAGTTGCGAATGTTGCTAATCCTGTACTACTTTCCAAGTTTAAGCATGTTGAACTTGATCTGTTTTTTGTGCGCGAGAAAATTGTTGATGGTTCTATTGTAATTGGTGAAGTACTTGCGTGTGATTAAGTGGCTTACATTCTTATCAAACCTCTCTCAGTTTCATTATTTGCTCGGTTTCAGAGTCTGCTTCAAGTCTTCTCTCTCGAAAAGATGGGTGAATGTTAGAATATACAGATCAAGAATTAGTTAGTTTGTTATTCAATTTGTTATTCAAAACTACTGTGTTGTTAGCAACAGTTACCAAAACAGAATACTCTATAAATACCTTAATTGTACTATTCAAAGATAAGAGAACTAATACAGAACAATTTTCAATACTTTTCTTTCTACTTTCATTTGTTCAGATTTTAGATTTAGATTACCTAACATTTCAATAGTAGGTGTGTGTTTCCGATGATTTTGATCTGAAACGATTAGTAGTAAAAGCCATTAAAGCTAGAAAGGGTAGTGATGGAGACATTGGAAGCATGGATTTGAAGCAATTACAAAAGACCTTGCGAGTCTACTTGAATGATAAAAAGTATTTGCTTGTTTTAGATGATGTATGGAATGAGGATAGTAGAAAATGGGTGGATCTAAAATAGTTGTTTGCAGGAGGAGCTGTCTGAAGCAAATTGTAGTCACCACCAAGAGTAGCCAAGTTGCAAAGATCACTGGTACAATCACCCCACTCCATTTGGAAGCTCTTCCTTACAAAAAATCTTTATCTTTGTTTCCAAAATTTGCTTTCAAGAAAGGGGAAGAAAAACAACATCCAAACCTTGTGGAAATCGGGGAAGGAATTGTAAAGAAGTGCAAAGGGGTTCCTCTGGTAGTGAAGACATTGGGGAGTATGCTTTTCTCCAAAACTTCAGAGTAAGAGTGGAAACTTGTCAGAGATAGCGAGACCTAGGATTTAATGGCGAAAGACAATGAAGCAGTTTCTGTTCTTAAACTAAGTTATGATCAACTATCTCCTCCGTTGAAGCAATGCTTTGGTTATTGCTCACTGTTTCCAAGGATGTTGTTTTTTATGAGGCTCGACTAATCGCATTTTGGATGGCTCATGGTCTTCTTGAATCCTCCAATAAAAACGAAAGCCCGGAAGATATTGGTAGGCAGTATTTGAATGACCTATTTTCACGATCTTTTTTTCAAGATTATGATGACATATCTATTTTTGGTACATTTAAAATGCATGACCTTTTACATGATCTTGCATCGTTCGTGGCAAAGAATGAGTGTTGTATAGTAGGGGAGTGCAAAATTCGGGTAAAATCGAAAAAATTCGGTTAATCGGCCAAATTCGGTTAATCAGTCGGTTAACCGAATTAATTCGGTCGGGGTCGATTAATAATTTTTTGAGTTTTCGGTTAACGGTTAATTCTGTTCGAAACCTTTCAGTTAACCTAATTTTTTCGGTTTAACTAAAAAAATAATAAATAAAATTATAATATATTAATAACCCACTATTCACTCAAACCCAATCCAACATAAACCCAAATACCCAATCTAATATATATTAACCCAAGTACCCAACCCAATCATAAAAATTACAAATAATTTAATAAATAAAAATAAAAATCTAAAAATAAAAATAAAAATAAAAAACATATAATTTTATACAAATGATTCGGCTAATTCGGTTAATTTGGGTAATTCGGGTAATTCAGTTAATTCGATTAATTCGGTTAATTCAGTTAATTTTATACTTATTTTAACTAAAAATAAAAAAAAATTAATTTTCGGTTAATTTGGTTAACCAACCGAATTAACCGAAAAAATTTCGGTTCGGTTAATTTTTTTGAAAATATTTTGGTTCAGTTAACGGTTAAAAATTTTGAAGGGTCGATTAATTCGGTTAATGTTATTTTGGGTCGGTTAACCGACTGAACACCCCTGTATAGTAAACTCGTTCGAGCAAAATATTGTCCCAGGGATTCGGCATGTATGCCTTGTTAACTCTTATGATTCTTCGACGAAAATGCTTCCAAGTTCTTTAATAAAATAGGATATTTGTGTACACTTGAGTTTCCAATATCCAGCAAATCCTTTACTGAGACGTGTGAAGAGGTTCCAACATTTGCGGATGCTTGATCTTTCAGAGTCTACTTTCGAGGTATTGCCCAAATGGATTGGTAATTTGAAGCATTTAAAGAAAACATTTCCAACTGTCCCAACATCAAGAAACTTCCCAACTCCATTTGTGAGTTGCAAAAATTGCAAGACTTTGGATTTTGATGGTTGTGACCAAATTGAAGAGTTGCCTAAGGATATGAGGCACATGGTCAATCTGAGATTTTTATCACTAACTACAAAGCAACAGATCTGCGTGGTCATGGATTACGACACTTGAAATCTCTTCGAGTTTTAGTTTAGAAGGTGTGAAATTCTCGAATCTTTGTTTGAAGGGAGTCAATAACTCACATCCCTTCATACATTGATTTTTAGTGGATGCAACAACTTGGTATAACTGCCACATGGTTTGAAATATGTTATACCACATGGTTTGAAACATGTAGCTACATTACAGTGGCTAGTTATTGGGTCTTGTGAACAGCTTGATTTGATACGACACAGGGTTTCAAAGAGAAAGAAGCAGATGATGATATTCAAGAGTACCTCATTCATAATGGTTTCAGCCTTCAATCATTGGCCATTTTAGATTTACCAAAGCTGGAGGCTCTAGCCCAATGGCTGCTACTGGTATTTGCCAACACTTTAAAGAATCTAATCATTAGAAACTGCGAGAACTCAAAACTTCAGCGGAGTGGCACAATCTCACATCACTTGAAATAGTTGAGATCAAGCATTGCCCAGAATTATCAAGTCTGCCAAAATCCATGCAACGCCTCAAACAATTAAGTATTGAAGATTGTCCTCTTTTAAGTCTAAGATGCCAACAAGAAATGGGTGTGGAATGGCCCAAGATTGCTCATGCCTCTCCTATAGTATTGGATGGCAATACAATTTCAGCTCCACATAATTAATTGATCAGCCCCTTGAATCTATGTAAGACTTGATTGATTATTTTTTTTTCAATTTCCTTTCCTCCATTTCATTTATATTAATAAGAATTTATATTGATTTAAACTTGTGTTGCTTTATTTGAATATTAAATATAAAATAAACAAATCCGCATGTTGAACAAAGAAACTTAAATTAAGCCTATAAATTAATTATGAACTTATATATATAAAAATATATCTATATCAAGCATCTTTGTCTCAAGTTCACTACTTAGTGCTTTATTATAGAATTTCGTATTCAGTTTAAGTCTCATATACCATTATCTCTATATGCTTTCAAGGCTTTACACCATCATATCTAATATCATATTTAAATGCAACATCTCATACTATTTTCATATCAATTTCATTTCTACAATGCATATCACATATTCATAACAACTTTCATGTCTCATTTCATCAATCGAATATATTTATTCGTTTTTATAATATCATTGGCCCTCCAAGCTCGTAATGCATAATTCACCTGAGTTTTCACATGCTATCATTCATGATATTTGCATTTGCATTCAATTATTCAATTCAAGTATAAGCTACTCATTTCACATATCAAATTATCATAGATTGAACAAACAATGACAATTTTCCTTACATGTAGCCATTATTAACTGATTTTGAACTCATAAGCGGATACGTGGACCCTAGGGCTTTGGACCTAGTGTTAGTTCCCATGAACACCCAGTGCTTTGAGGATACTAACTAATTTGTTGATGTATGCTCACGGACACCCAATACTCTGGAGAACTATTGAATATTTCGATATACGCTCACAGACACTCATGCATTCTCATGGATACCCAGTGCTTTGGAGAACTTATTAATATATGGTCATGGATCCCCAATGTTTTAGAGTTAGTGATAATGCGCACTTAATTAGCATGTTTTTATTATTTATTTTGATTAATTTTGGACATGAATTTGACCTAATTTAACCCTTAATAAATCATATTCTTTTTACGTAAGTATAATTATTATCCAACTTATTGGGAAACGAATGAATATGTGGATTGCACAAAAAATTTGACACAAAAACTCGAGTTGATGCATAAAAAGAAAATTTTAAATTTACTTTATTATTATTTATTATTAAGACTTTTCACATTTTTAAGTTTGTTTCTTTTATTTTAGGATTTTATCAATTTAAATTATTATTATTATATTTATTATATATGTGTGTCGTGACTAAGGGTGTGTTTGGCAAACTTTTGAAAAGTGCTTTTAAAAAGTGCTGTGGAAAAGTGCTTTTGAGAAGTGCTTTTGAAAATTTTAGGTGTTTGGTATTGCTGTTAAAAAGTGCTTTTGGGAAATAAAATGTCCATTTTAGACATGATATTATAAAGTAGCAAATATGTATTTAAATAATGTTTAAATTAGTTAATATTATGATATTTTAGCAATAATATAAAATAATTTATTATAACTTATTGTTAAAAAATTTTAAATATTTCTAAGTAATTAATATTAATTATTTATTAAATTTAATTAGAATATATAAACTATATTAAAATATTAAAATATAATAATTAAATATTTGTAATTAGATATTGATAGAATTGTATTATTTTAAAAATTATTTTTTTTTATTTTTAATTAATATTTTAAACATATTTGTATTATTTTATTTTAAAATATACTATGAATATATAATTCATATTAGATATTAACATAACATAGAAAACATAAACCTAACAAATTAAAATATTACATATATTTGGATTAAAGTTTCAAAAAGGGATAATATTTATATACCAAATATAAATACTAAAAATTTTACAATAGCATCAATTTAAAGTGAATTCATTAAACTAGAAGCTATAGCATCTCTTGTTAATTCCATTTCAAAATCACTTGAATTGTTTGATTCACCGTCATCACCATCATCATCGTCGTCGTCATCATCATCACTTTCTCGACCATGCGCATTTTCTGAATGAATAATATTCTCATATGCCCAATTAATATCTTCGTATTCCATAAAATCTTCATCATTTCGATCGACATGTTTTCGAATAAAATTGTGTATCGTCATTGTAGCAACAACGATCACCGTTTGCTTTTCAAAACTATAACTTGGCATATCCCTTAAAATGACCCATTTTTTTTCAAAACACCAAAAGTTCGTTCAATCACACTACGTAATGATGAATGTGAATGATTGAATATCTCTTCTTTACCAGATACCAGTCTACCTCTACGAAAGTCAAGTAAATGATATCGTTGACCTCTATATGGTCCAAGATAACCTTTCATTTGAGGATATCCAAAATCAACAAGATAATATTTTCCTACATGTTATAATATAACAAACAATTAATTCAAGAATTTTTTTATAAAAATTATCAATTAAAGAACTTATACTTTATTATTTTAAAAAAAAATCACATATAAATAAAATATCTAACCATTTGGTGGGTGCGGAAATTTGTATTTTGGATCTCGAATTGCATCAAGAAATATTCTAGTGTCATGTGCCGATTCTTCCCATCCAACCATGACAAAGGTGAAACACATATTAAAATCACATACTGCCATAACATTTTGAGTCGGAATACCTTTTCTTCCAATATAGGGAACTTGTTCATTTGGTGGAAGAATAACAGCAATATGAGTACCATCAATTGCACCTATGCAATCCTGAATAAATAATCTTATTAGTCTCGTGCATATTTTTAGTCGACCAAAAATATTAAAAAAATAAAATTAAATTAAATTTTAACCTTAAAATGCAGCATATATCTAGAATCATTACGTATTTGTTCGGGTATTGAGCTAAAAAAAGGATCTTCGGGTGCAATTAGATCAGTGGCCATCCTTGAAACTTTCTCAAGCACAATTGCAAAGTGTCGACTTATTGTTGATCCAGACCTTTGAAATCTTTCTCGACATTGGGAAACTTTTGCACCGGTGCCCAAGATGTATAAAAAAATTCCCAACATTTTAGTAGAAGATATGTTTCTTGAAGTTTGCAAGTTGTATCTTGTCTCCAAAACTCTCAACAAACTTGTGAATACCATTTTAGACATCCTAAAATTAATCATACAACGTGATTCGTGATCGTCAAGGACCTCTCGGATCCATGTCTCACCTGTCTGTTTTGAATCCATGCATGGTTGCTTCAATATATACTTCTCGTAATATAATTGTACAAAAGAAGATGCAACAAAAAATATTCGGTTAAAACATTCCATGCGTTGTAATATCTCTTTCTTTTCCTTATCATCGTCACTTTCATCACCGTGGTAATTCTCAACTATACTCATCACCTGTGAATAAATTTTATATCCAAAATCATATATTAATAACTATTGATAAAACTAATTTAGTATAAATAAGTAGGACATAAATTCAATATCCCAAAGACCAAACATAAACAACTATTAATAAAAGTAGATTACACATAAATAAGTAGAACATAAATTCAATATTCAAAAACCAAACATAAACAACCATTGATAAAACTAGATTACACATAAATAAGTAGAACATAAGTTCAATATCCAAAAACCAAACATAAATAACTATAGATAAAACTAGTTTAGCATTTTTGTTTAGTCAAATAATAGATATCTCCTAACCCTAGAAGATCAGAAAATTTTCAACTATTCTCCATTTTCGTCTTAAGCCACGAAGCTCTAATCTTGGGATTAATTGATAAAAACATAATTCGCTTGTCCTTATTGAGCAATAATCTAAGTGCGAAAAAGTATAGCGGACTAGCTTCTGGAACTTCTTCCGACATGCTGTCAAGCACTTTGACTGCTTCTGGAATACCATATGGATCCATAACAGGAGTCAAACTAGATGTGGCTTGACTCATATTGTCAGCTGCATTGCATAATTTTTCTATTTGACTGGACAATCTTGCAGCCCCTCCAATTTGCTTTGAGGATTTTTTCTTCCAGTTTTAAATTGTGAACTTGATATCTCAGGGTTTTTTCTTTTTTGACCATTTCCATCAATTTGAACATCATTTGAAATGTGAACATCATTTGAAATGTGAACATCATTTAAAATGTGAACATCATTTCTCACATTTTCTTCTTTATTCTCTTCAGGTATTTCATTGTTAACATCCTCAAAAAAATCACTACGGAGTGTACCAGAAGAAGGTGCCCATGCTTTATCACCTGCTGCAACTATCCTCTTGAACATTTGGTCCAACTTCCCTTCGAATTCAAGATCAATGCCTGATGTTCTAAATTTTTGAGCTTCAGGCACAACCTACATATAAAATGATAGTTTAATAACAGTAATTATCAATAATCTCATAAATAAGATAAAAACAAAAATATTCAGAACTATTAATGTACCTTTAGCCTACTCTCCCACCAATCATCCGGTGCATCAATGGTTCTTTTTATAAGATTCCACCCTAGACCAGTATCTTCGCCTTTAAGTTTCTTCCAAGCTTTCCATTCTTTTTTTAGAGCATCCCACCTATTTTTAAGTTGTTTTTGTGAAAAAACCTTGCCCGCTTCTTTCTCAAAGTTGGTCATTATTTTCAACCATCCATCTTTTGTGAAATGAGTACCAGGCCTATTGCCTTTCAATATCTCTTTAATACAAATATCACAAAATATTTCTGTCAATCTCTTATCCCACATTGCTTTCACTTTTTCACCACTAACTTCAACCGCTGAAGTACTCATCTATTGTGTATACGAACAAATTCGTTTCAGCCAGTAAAGCAATTAAGAAAATCAAATGTGACATAAGTATATTTTTCTACATGTGTATCAAAATCGAAGATAATATCTTAAGAAAATTAGCACAGCATATCCAAGCAATATACCAGATCATAAACATCATCTGACCTATAAATTGTTACAGCTAAAAAAATAAACTATAAGATATGTGTATTGAAGGAAGTAAACTCCAATACTAAACTAAAACAATAGGAGAGCAGGAGAAGTAGAGGCAATTACCTTGTTGATGACCAGAAGAAGCAGAGGCGATGAAAATTGTTCCTTCTTTAGCTTCCAACACTTAAAAAGGAAAAAAAAGAAGTAAAGAGAGATAAACAAAAAAGAAAATAGAAAATTTATGAAACTATAAATTATGAGTTTCATAAAATAAAAATCCAAATATGTAGAAATGAAATGGCTAATTACAAGTAATTGGAGTCTCATTTTCTAATAAGAACTACGTAACGCTATTAATACAAAAGGTGCTATATCTATTAAAAGATGCTGTATCTAAAACATAAATAACATGCAGAATTGGATTTAGGGAATAAGCAGTTTTTTAGGACAAAAAACAAGTTGAATTCTACATTAATTAAACTCTGTATCTTGGGTAAAAGAAAAAAAGAGAGATTGGTAAGAAGATTCCAACCTAACATTTCACTGACTCATGTTTCAACAATCACTTTTCTTCTTAAGCACAATAATAAATATATTTTTCTATATTGTTAGCAACATCTTTAATAAAACTTGCCACATCCTTGGTAGCATAAATGAATTTCTGACTAAATTCAATTTGCACTCCTAATTCAACAATAAACTATCCTTTCAACTTAAATAAGATGTCAATATATACACAAAATTAAATGGCTTATTGAATTACAACCACATATTCCTCTAAAATACTCATGTAAAATGATCGACATAATAGCAAAGATCTTCTAGTCACTTTAATTGTACTAACAACTAACTTTGCTGACACCTGCTCATCTAGGAAGCTCCTCTCCATACAGGGGATCTAAGCAAGCTAGTTGGCTCATACAAAATGTTGGAAACCACTTCTCGATTTGTGCAAATTTGCTCTGTATGGCCATTTGAGGAATACAAATGATAGAATTTTCACCTTTCTTTTTTGCTTTATATTTGTGTTTAATAATAGGAAAGATAAAGATGGGAGATCTTTAGACTTCAAATGATTTAAAAATAATATTATTGCAGGATATCAAGACTAAACTATGGCCAGCTAGTCAAAAATCATGAAATTGCAGCACCACTATTCATTGTCAAACAAACAGATCAAACGTATTTGAATTCCACAATGGTTAAGAATATTCCTTTTTCCTCGTGTTCATAAAGTGCAAAAACAAAAAAGAGACGCCTAAATTAATAGTGTACATTAGTTGACTTGTAAAATGAAGTTTTCCTTTGTTATTTTTAGTGCCATCATAACACTTACAAAAGCAATATCTTAGACGCAAAGCACTAAAAATATACATCTAACCATTCTAGAAACCATAGTTTAACATTCAGGAGGTTATATTTGTATGCAGTCTAATCTCATGTCTCATTATAAACGCTTTTATGGATCATTACTGCTATATGACGGACACTGATAAAAGTTGGTAAGTGGTAAGAATTAGCAGTAATACAAAGCAAACAACCTAATGTGAACCATTTACTAGCAATTTACTTAGCTTAATTCCATCCTTACTTAGCTTAATCTTACAACATTTACTAGCAATTTCAAGGTCTAAGCAGATTTGGTTAAAAGCATTTTATCAATTTTCCTTTTAAGTTACAATTAGCATTGAAGCTGACAAGTAACACCTTCCGATTTAGTTAACTCAATACTCCCCTTAAATCCATACAATTAAACCATGATTTCAACCATTAATACGAAGAAATATACACATTAACAATTAAATACGAGGCATAAACTTTATCATATTAAAAATAAATCGAAAGCAGAGCAAAACAAAACTTCATCCACATCGTCAATCAACCCTACACTGCACCCTCGTCCTCCCCTTTTCTATTCAAAAAAGTGCCAAGGCAGTGACTTGTCGAGTAGCCAATAATAAAATAGAGCACAACAAAAAATAGCCAACATACTAGAGAAAAGTTCCAATACCAATACCAAGACCATAACAGTGCAAAAGAAACTCGGGCTCTTAAATCAGAATGAAAAGGATGAGCTGCTGAGCAAGGGAGTGAAGGCATAAGAAAGGTCTACAGCGAAGAAATATGCAGATCCCTTCGAGAAAGAACAAACGGATGGGAAATCCAACAAGTTGGTGAATAATAAAAACAAAATCACGCCCAATTTATTAAGGTGCCGAATCAAAAATCACAATCCCAACAACTTAAAAATGATCATACAGCTGGGTGCCGCTTGTTAGAAAATAAAAAAATGGGTAAATGAAATCACCAGGAAATCGTGCCCTCCAGACCCCAGCAATGCAGAAAATAAAAACAAAAGCATAATGAACAATTAGAAGAAGAAGAGAAGAAAAAGATAAACTCACCGGTGGAGAAGAGAAGAGGAACAAAGAACCAGACCAAAATGGGTAAAAGCAAAAGAGAAAAGCTGAAAGAAATGTGAAAAATTAGAGTATATTTCATAATTATTTCATAAGATCAAACAATCAGAAAATAAAAACTAAAGCATAATGAAAAATTAGAAAAAGAAGAGAAGAAAAAGATAGAGTACCAGTGGAGAAGAGAAGATATAGAGAACAATTTCAGACAAAGAATTGAAAAAGTTCTACCGTGAAGGATAGGTTAAAACGGTAAAATACCAACCCAAATGAACTTCAGACTTGGAAAAGCTAAAATAAATGACTTTTTCATATGTAAAAAAAGACTTAAATTAAGCTAAAAAAGTTGGTAAACTGATAGTTGTTCTTCATTGCTTTTCAGATAAAAGTACTTTTTTGGGAAAAAGCTCATCCCAAAAGCAATGAAGAACAAGGCCTAAGAAGGAAGAGGGAGATGGCACATAGCCATTACTCTACTTTTTAGGTTTTATTTTATTATTATATATAAGGAAATGATGGAAAGAAAAAGGGATATTATTTAGTTTAATGATATATCAACGATTTTATCTTAAATTTCAATAAATTTATATATTAAGATGAAAATATTGAGATTTAGAATAAAAAATTATTGAAATTTAGAATAAAATATTGATTTGATAATAAATTACTGGAAAAAGGGATGATGTAATTATAATTATAATTATAGTTAGGTTTGCATCACCTCTGTTTTAGACTGAGAATTAGATTTTAATTAGGTTTTATTTTTATAATAATAATAACTATTAT
Organism: Gossypium hirsutum; assembly: GCF_007990345.1. Taxonomy (NCBI): domain Eukaryota; kingdom Viridiplantae; phylum Streptophyta; class Magnoliopsida; order Malvales; family Malvaceae; genus Gossypium; species Gossypium hirsutum. The sequence goes on from NC_053425.1 coordinate 95,824,075, forward strand.
TATAGGAGATTATAAGGAAGGGGAGGCGCACCTGCGAATAAACCAGAAACCATATTTATTTTTTTATTTTCTTTTCTTTCAATAAAATCTTCCTTTTTCATATTTTATTTTGTTGTTATTTCTTAGGCTAATTTTTTATCTGGTTTTCGGAATCGTGCGACTCGAAACCGTACTTAAAAATCTTTATTTTAGTATTTATTGTTTCACCGATTTAGGAGATAGACTTTGCTGTCTCACAAAGTTGTATTGGCACTAAGTCAAAAAGAGCTCGTTAACTTGGTGTTGATAGGCAGACCATTGGAAGTACCGAATCGATCGTCTATCGTATTCGGTCTACTAAAGAACACAATGATGTGTCCAATTAAGTAGTTGGTTGGATTCGTTAAGAGAAATAGCAATAGGATCTAAATGACCTGTGTAGTTGAGGTCGTTGGTTTGAGTTGGGCCTTTCTAGATCACAAGGCTATTGAAGAACAAAATCTTAGGCACATATTTCATGGTTGTTCGTTCGATAAGAGTTAGTTGTTGGCCATTCCTGTAACATCCCGATTTTGGGCCTAGTTGGAACAGTGGTTTCGGGACCACAAATTTGATGAGAAAAATTTCATTTTTATTATATTTTTATCGTATAAAATTTCACGAATAATCCCGTGAAAATTTCGTTTGAAAATTTTGACGTTTGGGCACTTAATTTGGTCAAAAGGACTAAATTGTAAAAAGTGCAAAAGTTGAGTTCTACGTGTTTGAGGTGTCTAATTGTTATGAAATTTTAAATGAGAGGTCCTTAAATGGAAATTAGACCATTGGTTAATTTTTGGAGAAAAATAGACATGAAATGGGTGTAATAAAATATTTTTAAGTTAGGGGCATTTTGGTAATCTAATAATTAAAAGAATTAAAAAGCCAAAATAGCCAAAATTGGTCATCTTCTCCATGTACCAGCCGAAAATCCCATGGAAGCCATGGCTAGGGTTTGGCTCAAGCTTTCAAGCTCATTTGTAAGTGATCCTGAGCCCCGTTTTTAATGTTCTTTACATTTTTGAAACCCCGATAATATGATCTACTCATTTCTACCATTATTTTGAGCTAGGGTTTATGTTTAAAAATTTACCCATGAGTGACATTCTTATATTTTCATGTCTAATGGTAGAAAATGAGTGTTGGATGTCAAATAAACGACTTTTACTAAGCAGCTTTCGATGAAAACGTCCGAAAGGACCGTTTTGTAAAAGTTGTAAAATTGGTCATAAAAGGGTGATTTAGTGGAAATTGGGGGGCTTCCATAGTTATGAAAATGATTCAGCTAGGCTTAAAATGTAAGGAAATTGAATAAAAATCATTTTACGAGCATTGGGGCAAAAGTGCAAATATGTGAAAGTTTAGGGGTCAAAATGAAAATTTGTAAAAATATGATTTTTGGACCCTTATAAATAATGTGACTAATTAGTAGGCTAAATTTGATATTATAGATCAAGGAAATTGAGATTCGGGCTTAAATCGAGAAAATACAAGGTTATGGACTAAAATGGTAAATTATCGTTTCTGGATCTAAGGTAAGTTCGTGTGTTAATAATAATGCAATACCATGCTTGAATTGTAATTCTCTATTGATATTGTATAAATTGTATGATTTAATATGTTTAGGAGAAGTTGATGGATGGTATGTATGATATGGAAAATGTGGTGTTTGTTGTGTTATGTGAATTGAATGTTAAATTAATATTACATGGGTTGTATGAATTGCTACATGGTTGTACCTGACAGGATTTCGACAAGTAAGTTCGGATAACCTAAAGTAAACCCATTATATGTCTAAATGCATGTTTTATGAATGTATGATAGTTGTACAAAATGATGGCATGAAAATTTATGAATTGTGTTAATAATATTAATGAAAAAAATGATAACTGTCTCGGTTGAAGTTAAAAGGGAAATTTGATGGACAAACCATGACTTACATGACTTGAGATCCTGCATGTGTTGTAGAAAAAGATTTAGCCCGGACGGGAAATCCGTTGATCTCAATTATAGAAAGGATCTAACCCGGACGGGTGTTCTTGATGTGGTCGAGCCTCCCGAAGAATATGTGTACATTATGGATTTAGCCCAGACGGGTAATCTAATTACGGTCTGAATTTAGCCTGGACTGGTAATTCAGATCCGAGCTCATTAAGGGTGTTTGTCGCTATAGGGGATTTAGCCTGGACTAGTAATCCCGACATCACCTTATGAGTTGATATTACGGGGAATTTAGCCTAGACTGGTAATTCAGCCGTAAGATGTGAGGTTTGCGGGAGTGCGTGCTTGAAAATGATCACTTGCATGATTTGACGGTAAATGGGCTATCCATCGAGATTCTCAAGAAATTCAACGGGATCAAAATGAGAAATGAGAATGAAAATTCTTGAATCATTTAGCTCAACTAAGATAAATGCTATGATGTTTTGCCATGAGACTAATTTGATGGTTGAGTGCATGTGATAGGGAATTATCCTATACTTGGAATGCATGACTAAGTATGCCCATGAGAAATAATGACTTTTATATTGAGCTCTATTATGAAAAATGAGTAAGGGATCCATGAAATGGTAAGTTCATGATTAGTTGGAAATGATCTTATGATAGTGATCATTATATTGTACCAAAACAGATTTGGAAAGCAACATTAGTCCTACTTTGAAAATCCACCAAAAATAGTGGAAATTTAATTAAATGATGAATAAAATATGAAATGAAATATTATTGATTCTAGTTTCACATGGAAGAAACAGTATAAGAAAAAGAATTTAATATGATATGATATTTGAATTCTTGTGAGACAGAGTCAGAATGAGTTCAGAATCCCCTGTTCTAACTTTGGAAAATCACTAGAAATTTTAAAAAAATAATTATGAGTTAGGAATCATATTACTGAAATTAGGAGAACAAGGCGGAAACATTATCCGAGTCTCGCACTATGAGATATTTGATTTTTAGTAGATAGAGGTCGAAGCTGTGGGGCAGTGAAACAAGGGATAATTTAAATAATAAAATGTACTTATTGGCTAGACCAAAAATTCTAAAAATTTTATGGTAGGAAGGAATATGAGTCTAGTTTCTGGAAAAATTAACGGATCTTGATTTGGAGTCTCGTAACTCCAGATATAAATAATTTAATGAATGTGACTCAAGAAAACAGCTTAGCTGGAATTTGAATAAATAGAAAGAATATGAAAATAGCATGTTTTTGCATTGCTTATTATTTTCATGCGAGCTTACTAAGCGTATTGGCATGTGTATGTTAAATGTTGTCAGGTCAGGTCAGCTCGGGGTTGGAGATCGTCAGAGGCAGCATCACACTATCGAGCCATTATCCTTGGAGTATTGGCATGTGTATGTTAAATGTTGTTGTGATTAGCCAAATGTATTGGCTTATATTGATTTGTTGATTATAGCCATGAGATGTGGCTTATAATGATTTTGGCTTGTAAGCCTATTTGTCCATGGTATGTGTTAATGTCTTGTTATGTGGTATAAGTGATTAAATAGATGAAAAAGTCAAATGTATGTGTGTGCATGTAAAAATGACAAAAAGGCTTGGAAATTAGCCTAAGTCTTGACCATACGGGTAGAGACACGGCCGTATGTCTCAGCCGTGTGGAAGACACAGCCTCTGGCCATGGACGTGTGCCTTGGTCATGTGCCCTTAAATAGTTTTTGACGTCATAAACAAAGAGTTACACGGGCTGAAGACACGGGGGTGTCCCAAGCGACACGGGCGTGTGTGACCACACGGCCCCACCCACATGGGTGTGTGACTATCCAAAGCTAGAAAATTTTTAAGTTGCCCAAAGATTTTCGAAAGTTCTCAGTTTAGTCCCGAACCACCTCGATGTATGTTATAGGCTTCGAAGGCCTGTATAAGGGACGATATGCATGTGTTTGAAAAGTTTTAATTTTGGGCAAATTTTGGTGACCCGGTTTTGTACGATTGTGAATGTTTAAGTCCAGTAACGCCTCGAACCCTGTCCCGGAGTTGGATACGGGTGAGAGGTGTTATAATTCCCGTAATTAATTTACACATAGAAGGGTTGGTGGTCTGATGCGTCATTGATCACTATAACTAATTATCAGTTGAAAGAGAAGATTTGTTATCAAGTATCGGATCGAAACCGGAGAAAAAATCAAGCTTGAAGCAATAATTTCATCATATCGATTTATTTAATTAAATTTCATTTCTACTTATTTTTATTGTTATTTCAATTTCAATTATCTTTATTTTTTTTACTTTTATCATATTTAAATTCCTTTTTTTTTTGCACATACCGTCACACGTCGTGGGCACAACAGCTACTAAACGCGCAACTTGGTTGAACTAAACATCAATTTTAGATATCTCAACCATTGTAAGATCGACTCTACTCCCTATACTACTATTTATTTACTATTTAGGCATAGGAATATTTTTTTTATGGATTCAACACCTATAAAAAGGGGATCCAAATATAGTAAAAGTAAAAATAATAAAGATAATTGAAATAAAAATAATAGTAAAAATAAGAAGAAATCAAATTTAATTAAATAAGTCGAGATGATGAGATTCTAGCTTCAGGCTTGATTTTTTGCTTCAGTTTCAAACCAATACTTAATGAAAAGTCTTCTCCTTCAACCGATAAGTCAGTTATAGTGATCGAGGACGCCTTTGATCACCAACCCTTTAATGTGTAAATTAATTGTGGGAACGCCCAACAACTAATCCTTACCAAACGAACAACTACGAAACACACGTCCACAATTTAGTTTTCCAGTAGCATTCTGAACTAGAAAGGCCCAACTCAAATTAAAAACCTCAACCGCGCTAGTCATTTAGATCCAACTGCTATTTCCCTTGACGGATCTAACCAACTAGTTAATTGGACACTCCAATGTGTTCTTCGGTAGACTGAATATGGCAGATGATCGACTCGGTACTTCCAATTGTATGCCTTTCAATACCGAAGCTATTTCTAACTTGGTACAAATACAACTTTGTGAGACGACGAAATCTATCCCCTAAACCGGAGAAATAACAAATACTGGAATAAAAAGTTTTTAGGTATGATTTTAAGTCTCACCATGCTGAAAACTGGATAAAAAATTAGCCTAAAACTAGATCAAACTAATTCATAAAATAAAATAACAATAAAAGAAAATATGTAAAAAGATATTTTATTCAAAATAAAAAATAAAAAAATATTGTTTCTGGTTTATGTGCAGGTGCGCCTCCCCTTGTTGGAATTTCGATACTAAGGAAGAAAGAATTACAGAGCAGAAACGAGAAATTTAGCAATAAAATTGTCTGCTAAAGTTTTATATATTTCACTCTATTTTTGAACAATGTAACAGGGGTATTTATAACAAAAATCTCCTAAATATGGAAAGAAATAACAAAAAAATTTTACTAATAAATATCAAATATATTATGCTAATAAATACTAAATCTTGTAAGACATAACTTGAACACAACCTTTTCAAGTCAGATGCTACTAGTTCTCTAAAGTAATGAGTTCACCCAGAAGATTATATGCCTAGTGATTTACAGTTGTGTACGCCATTTGGTTTATCCGCCACATTCTGTTCAACAATCTTGATTAGTTCACCATTCCTGGAGAGTTCGCCAAGTATGCACATTGCATGAATAGTTATATCGCAACACTCTTCATTGGCCTTCATGTTGCAAACACCAATTTTATTTCTCAACTCTTTAAACCTTGTCTTTCCAAGTGGTTTGGTTAGAATGTCTGCAAGTTGAGTTCCAGTATTGCAATAAATCAGAGTCACTTCTTTGCTTTGTTTGACTTCTCTCATAAAATAATATTTGATCTTGAAATGCTTTGTCTTTCTATAGAAGACCGAGTTCTTTGCAATTGCTATAGCAGACTAGTTGTCGCACAAAATTTAGGTTGTTTCAATCTGTATAAGATTCAAGTCAAACAAAAGTTTTCTCAACCAAATTGCTTGGTTGACTGCTGAGGTTGTAGCTATATACTTTGCCTCAACTGTAGATTGAGCAACTTTCGATTGCTTCTTTGAGCTCCAAGAGAATACACTAGATCCAAGTGAAAAGAAATCATCAGAGGTACTTCGCATATCATCCACTGATCTAGCCCAATCACTGTCACTGTACCCAAAAAGTTTTAATGAGTTCGCCTTTGCAAACGAAACACCAAAATCGGTTGTTCCTTTGATGTATCTCAGCACTTTTTATGCGTTGCGAAACTAAGTAAAAATTTGATTGCGGCAAGTGCAGCTATCAATTAATAGTATAGCTACGATGAGCAAAGATATCGTTCCCACGAAGACTAAAAGTACTAGTAATTATCATTTTCCTATTATTTAACCGAATAATTCAAGTGATTGATTGAAACTAAAATTAACTAATACTAAAATTAACTAATTTAATTAACTAACAAACACGACAAAGAACAAATCAGAAAAATAATAGATTAACAACTAAAAAGCGAAACAATACCGGGGAAAAACTTCACCTAGATTTCATCTATCGCTATCAATCTATATTATACAATTTCTTTACTTAGCACATTGATTCATAGAAATCCCTAAATTATACTAATATCTCTTTTGAGTATAAGAACAACTAAGTCTAGGTTGGTGAATAAAATTTTCTTTTAAATAAAACCCCTATTATCTTATTAACTCATGCTATGAATTCCCATATTAGATTTCACTCTAATCCGGTAGATTTATGTCATACTATTTCTAGGATTGCATGCAACTCCACTCAATTATGCAAGATCTATTCTTAAATAGGGTCTATTCGACCACCAATTTAAGCACATCAAACATGGATCAATACTTTAGAAATACTAAACTAAGAATTAAGCACACATAAAGAGGATGTTGTGTGGAATTAAAAGCCGACGATGGTGACGGTCGACGAAGAAGAGAGGAGGACGAGCAGTGGTAAGTTGGAGATAAATGAGAATGGAAAGATGGAAAGGAAAGGGGGCGACAAAAGGAAAATAGAAGGGAGAAAGGAGGTGAATGACGAAGTTGAGGAAATTAGGGTCGCTGGAGGAAATGGCGATAGGGTTTTGGGTATGAGAGAACGATGGCATGGGCGAGGAAGAAAAGATAATGAGTGAAAAGGGAAAAAATGTTTTAGGTTAAAAAGAATGGCATGGGCGTGTATGAGGATCGTGTTGGGCCACACGGCCGTATGAGTCGACTGTGTAACTCACTGTGCATGTGTCCTATTAGAAAATAAAAAACCTTGCTTAATGTTCACATAAACGTGTCACTAATCCATGTGAATCCACTCAGACTGTCTGTGTGATAAAAATTGAAAAATTAACTCCAGTATTCACACGAGACTCGACACGCATGTGTGTCTAGGTCATGTGTACCATATGGCCATGTGGATCACCCTAGACTGTGTGGTCCCTTTTTAATGTTTTTAAGTAATAAAAATAAATGTACTAATTTTTAATTTTTATTAAATTTTTTAAAGTAATAAAAATAATTATACTAAGCATGCAACCTAATTAAATGAAAGCCTAATAAATAAATTAAAACACTCAGGTTGCTTCTCGAGAAGTGCTTATTTAGAGTCTAAGCTTGACTTCTCTTTTCAAGCTCACGATTAAGTCAGATTTTTTAGCTGAAAAAGATTTTTGAGCTAAAACTCCTTTCTCTCATTATTAGTATTACTACCAAAATAAAGTTTGAGTCGATGATCGTTTACCTTGAATGTGCCATAATCAGGGTGTGTTACCTCAATGGTTTTGCATGGGAAGACGTTATGTACCACAAATAGATTCGACCATTTTGATTTAAGCTTTTCAAGGAACATTCGTGGATCGAAATTGTCCAGTGGCACTTTGTCTCCAAATTTGAATTGCTTTATCCTCTTTAAATGCACACCATGGCGTTACTTCGTTACTCCTAAGTGCATTCTTGGGTTCTTATCAGCTGTTGTCTTCCATTCATCTAATTTATCGAGTTACACCATTCGTTCTTCACTTGTCCCTTGATTTCTATCACATTGAACAGGATATAGTTCTAACACGTCGTCATGAATGATTTCATGCAAAGGATGTAACACCTAAACTTGGCCTAGAAGTTTAGACCGAATCTTGGATGTCATATTGGTCACCGAAGAAACTGTAGTTAAATTTTACAAAACAAGTTCTCAAGTCATCCGAAATGTTTGATCATTTAAAACTCAGTATGTAAAATTACAATTACGTAAAACATATAACTAAGATTAAATAAACGAATAAGAATCAAAACGGAAGTTGTACCACAGCTTTTAAAAATCTTACATTTCAAAAATTGTTTAACCAAAACTAAAAATATAAATCGATAATCATTTACTTCCACCGAGACTGTTCGAGACCTCCACACACCGAGTCCATCGTTAGAATTCAGAAAAAGGTACCTGAAAAGGAAACACTAAGATGGGGTTAGCTACTCGAGCTCGGTGTGAGTTCGAAACGAGTCAAGAGACAGAAATTACAAATTTCAGATCAGTAACACAACAGATTTTCGAATAATCACAGAGTTAGAAAGCATACCTGAAACTCATGTCCAAACAGAGCTTAACAATCACAGTACATCAAGTTCAAGCAAAAGTCTCAGCACAAATGCTAATCAGACAAATAGATTACAGACAACTAGTCTTACAGTCTGAACAAACACAGACAAATGCAGATGGAATGCAGTCAAATAAATCCCACTCATCCAGGCAACACACCTCTCCGTCCTCTGATCACACCCCCAAGAGCTGTTAAAACTCATCCAACCAAACACACCAATTAGGACCTCTCAAGGCCCATATAACCCTACACACCATATATGTAGACTAATCCAATCAAATAATAATATGCAGTAGAGCTAGCGTATATGTCGTATTGTACAATACGATGGTCCGCTGTATAGGTGAGTTGCAGTTTAAACTCCCAAATCAGATAATAGTGCGCAGCAAAGTTGACGCATATGCGGTACAGTACGATAAATCGTTGTACGTAAGTCGCAGTAGAATTGCCACATTAGATCAAATCAGTCTCCATTCTCTTCACAGCCCAACCCAAAATAGTTTATGCAAGTGTATTAATGCATTCAATCTCACAAAACAATGTCATAGTATCAGGCATTCAGATAGAATAGATATGCACACACACACCTTGGTTAATCAGGTTTAAAGTCAGACATTACACACACTAATCACAAATAACACTTAAGCCGCAGCCCAAAATGGAGTCTTAACTACCTTTCTATAAGCTTAGCCAAAGGTTAAAGTACACAAACACATTTTCAGATCAGAACCGCACACAAAACCAATATAAGTGTCTTAGGACCACACGCCCGTGTACTTTGGCCGTGTGGACATGCCTAGGTCATGTGGGAAGTCACAAGCCCGCGTAAAAAGGGCCATCGGTTGTGTGACTGTGGTACACGCCCGTGTGACTGAAGCACAAGCCCGTGTGGATGAGGGACATGGCCATGGGAATAGGCTGTATAACTCTCTGTCCATTTGCACTAAATTCGAGTACAGGGCTGACACGACCGTGTGAGGGTCGCACACATTCGTGTTCCCACCAAACACGGCCGTATGTCCAAAACACACACCCCTGTGGAATCCTTAAATCCCCAAATTAGCCACGCAACTGTATGGCCAGGCTATATGGCACCAAATCACTCAAACCCACATTCCTAAACACACACGCCCATGTGCTCGAGGAACACGACCGTGTAAAAATTGATAAAATCCCCAAATCGACCACACAGCCATGTGACACCCAAATTTCTCCCGAAACCCTAATTCCCAAAAGCACACGGTCGTGCACGACCGTGTAGACGCCTATGTGGTCACAAAACCACTTTAAAATAGCCTTGAAACACGTGCTTTCAACCATAAAGCTCTTTTCGATCCTTATTAGTTCAAAATTATACAAAACCATACACATTTCAAGCGTAAAATAACGATAACACATCCATAGTCAACTTTTCACAAAGTCGAATTAGATTTCACAAATACAAATAGAAAAGTTTCAAAACCCACGCCTGTTGTGATGATCGAAACATCTTGATGCCGACTCGACGATAAAGAAAAACAGAGCTTTACCTACCACCACACCACCGATTCAAAAAAAAAGAAGAAGACAAACCCAAGAAGAAGAAGAGAAAAGAACCACGCGAAAAAGCAAAGAAAAAATAAAATGAAATAAAAATAAAAATAAAAAGTAGAAAAAAACAGAAATAAAAATATATAGTTAAAATAAAATTTTAACTTAAAACAAAACCAAAATAAAATGTTACTTCAAATGCAGACATAGAGACTTGAGCCCAAAACCCAGAGACAAACAAACACACAACCACCAGAGCAGTAGGTCCATTCTGTCACTTACCCACAAGACTAAACACAAAAGCACACTTTTCTCTCAGACCCTAACACTAACATCAAAACTTTTAACCCTCAAAATCTGGGGTGTTACAAAGGATTACTAACATCAATAGAATAACGAGCATCATTTCGCTCACTTGAAACTCTCACAACATCACATGCTTGAAGATTAACCTCTTTATCACCTACCCGCAGTACAAGTTCACCATTACCACATCAATAACAGTTCTAGCAGTGGCTAAAAAGAGTTGACCTAAGATGATAGGTACCTCAATATCCTCATCCATGTCCAATATAACAAAATCAACATGGAATATAAATTTATCTACTTTAACAAGTACATCCTCAATAATACCCCTATGATACTTAATTGATTTGTCAGCTAATTGAATACTCATCCTAGTGGTTTTGGTTCCTCGAGACGAAGTTGTTTGAATAATTTATAAGCATTAGATTTATACTAGCACCCAAATCAACCAAATCTTTTTCTACATTTAAGTTACCAATAAAATAAGGAATAGTAAAACTCTTTGGATCTTTAAGCTTGGTGGGTAGTTTGTTTTGGAGAATAGTCGAGCACTCCTCATTGAGCTCTACAGCAGACAATTCGTCTAACTTCCTTTTATTTGTTAGCAGCTTCTTTTAAAATTTGGTATACTTTGGCATCTGCGAAAGGGTTTCAACAAAAGGTAAGTTAATATGCAATATTTTCAAAAGTTCAATAAATTTACCATATTGTTCATTCATGCGGTCTTTCTTCAACTTTGTCAGATATGGCATTGGTGGTTTGTATTCTCTGACCATCAGTTTACACTCTTTCTTGCATTCTTCAACCCCATCATTTTTCTCAACACCTTCTAGATTCACCTTTTTTCAAGTCGACTAATACCTTTCTACTTCTTGAAGTGACCTGGACTTGCTCTTGCTCTTTTGGGATGGTTTCAATGTTACTTGGTAAACTGCCTTGTTGTCTCTCTAAAATCAATTTTGCAAGCTGACTAATCTGATTCTCGAGGTCCTGAATAGATGTTTGCGAATATCTCAAAGCCTTTTCACTGTTTTAGAATCTAGTTTCTGACACTAAAATAAATTTTGATTTCTTCTAGATTCATCTTCATTCTTATAACTTGCCACTGATAGTTATTCAGTGTCATCTACTTAATAAATTCTTGGGCTGCTTCAGGTGACTTATTATTAAGTGTTTCACTAGCCACTATATCAATTATCTGCCTAGTCGAAGGATTCAGACCATTGAAAAAGTATGAACTTGTAACCGAAAAGGTAGCCCATGTTGAGGAAACCTTCTCAGAAGATCCTTAAATCTCTCCCATGCATCATACAATGTCTCTAGTTGAGGAAAAGAAGAGATGTCATTCTTGAACTTATTTGTTTTGGCCAATGGAAAATATTTGTAACACCCCTAACCCGTATCTGTCACCAGATTACGGTTATGAGGCGTTACCTAACTAAACACAGTTCAGCACAGTCATATATCACTTTTCATACACCAAATTATAAATTATACCTTTATAACCCTTACAAAATCATACAACCACAATTCATTTATTTATTTATTTAAAACAGATACGTATATTTGATTCTCAATATCAACCAAATTCAAACATGCTTACTAATTATGGCTCATGCATAACCCATACTCTTATTTCATAATAACCAAGACTTACATTACAATTCATGCTTCGTAATTCAATTACATCATTACTCATAATGTATACAAGTTTCGGATCAAGCTTTCATACATCAAAACCAAATTGCACATGTTTCATATTTTTTTCAAAAGTCTGAACCACATATGACCATCAAATCTATAATATTCGAATATTTAAAACATAACCAAGCGTATAGCATTACACGTCATATATTGCATGTAAGTCAATACATCTATTTCATTAGCCAAATATCAATATATCATTCCATAACTTTTGCACCTATGCACATTAAAACATTAAAACAAATAAACCCATGTTACTCTACTAAATATCCATCTATATAGGTGACATTAGTAACATTATAGCATAACTGAACATACTCATAATGCTATTATAATATGTGTATATTCCCTAAAAAAATGAGCCATATCAAATCATAATTATCCAATCAACATTATCATATTCTATTGACAAATTTTGTGACTATAACAATTCACACGTTACGCATATTATTCTAGGTTAAGTAATCCACATGACATAATAAGCATTCATATATATATTTATATATATATATACATATATATTATACATAAGTAAGCATCTCCATATAACCACATACAATTGAAATAATTTCTAATTTGCACACATTTCACCATAGCCACATTAAATATTTATGGACACAAAGATCATTTCCTAGCATACCAAATTTGTATGCTCTATAACTAATCCAAAGTACATAAGTACAACCGAATCCATTAACCATATATTCGGTTCTCAAATTTAATCTCCAATGATCAACCCAAAACATTCATAAAATATTTTCATTATTATTTTTTACTTATAGAAACGTAAATCACAAGTCAAAAATGCATCCAACTTTTATCTCATTGAACAACCGAATCACATCATCATCTACCACATAAGATATGCTTTGAGATATACTTTCAATATAAGCATAGATCATGACCGAATACACCCACCCATTAGCATCGAAATCAAATAATTTCGCATGGCTATATATATATATACAATTTTCAAAACCAAATATATCAAAATTAGCCTATACATGCCACATAACCGAATCTCAAAACATTAGTTACCAAAATGATAACCAGATAGTGTGATGACATCTCCAACAACTTCCAACTCGAGCAAATCTCTGAAACTCTAAAGACATAGGAAAAACACAAAGAGTAAGCTTCGAAAGCTTAGTAAGTCATAAGCAAATAAATAACTCAATATTAATATCAACTTAACTTAATCAAACTAATTTATACTATCATGATCACATTTATTTTCAAGCTCACCATTTCATATATAACATATACTTCCATGTACAAATTTTACCTTGGCCGAATATACATGTATATATTATCAAAATAACATACCATTTCAAAGCCATATTATCAATGTATATATAACCAAATATCTAAACTCTTATATGCATATCTTCATAAATCAAACCTTAATATCACATATTTATACATAATATGTGGCTGAATATACTTTACAATTGCCCAAATATGAAAACACATACATTTCATTTACAAAATCACATATACTTTTCATTTGGCCAATTATAGATTTTCATATACATATATACTCTCATTTATATAATGAATACATAAGTAAACCGAATGTATATGCATACATATAATTCACATTAACATGTAACATTTATATCATCAATTCGAACATTCCATTTACCATAATTTCATAACTTAGTATGAATACATACCTGAGCCTTTTAACTCGATTTTTTATTCGTCTTAACTTATTAGTGCCCGTTGAACCATTCGGAATTGGGTAGGATACTCGGATTATCACACATATCATACAATGTCAACGTCCCAGACGTGGTCTTACATGTAATCACATATCGATGTCACTGTCCCAGATAGGGTATTACTTGCACACATATATTGGAATCACATATCGATGCCAACATATTAAACGTGGACATACTCGCACACATATATTGGAATCACACATCGATCCCAACGTATTAAACGTGGTCTTACTCGTACACATATATTGATGCCATGGTCTTACTCACACATCAAATATCAGAATCCTATGTCATGACATATGTATCCTAGCTATTCCTAAGGCTCATACGGTGCTTTCAGACGTTGTAACTCAGTCGAAACGAATTCATAAACATAGCTACCAAGCTTGTACACATTCGGCTAATAAATGTATTTATTCACATATTCATTTCAGCATTTATAGTTCACATTTAATTAAAATTAACAACGTCAATTTGCTTATAAACTTACCTCGTACGGACACGAATGGACCAGAACAACTATTCAATAATTTTTTACTTTCACCGTTCCAAATCCAATTTCCTCATTTCTTGATCTAATTCAATACAAATTCAACTTATTTAATCATGTATTCAATAAAATTCATCTAAAAACACATAAATGGGCTAATTACACTTTTACCCCTGACATTTCACATTTTTCACAATTTAATCCCTATTTCAAAACAATACAAAATTCTCAAAATTTCATTTAACCCATGTTTGGCCGAATATTCCTTAAGTCCCTAACAAGCCGATTAATTTCATTTATTTCACATTTTGACCCCTAAATTTGCAAATTTCACAATTTAATCCTTAATATGCATTTTTATAAAAAAAATTACTTGATTAAACATAATAATCTATCAAAAAATATTTATCTTTCATCATCAAACAACAAAAACATCAAGCTATCATTAGTGGTAAATCACAAATTCTTCATAAATTCTAAAAATTAGGGCATGGGCTAGCTAGAATACGAAGCAACAATCTCAAAAACATAAAAATTATCAAAAGCAGAGCAAAGAACATACCTAAAATCAAGAACTAAAGGTGCCGAAATTCACCAAGCTTCAAACCTTATTTCTTTTCTCTATATTCGATTGAACATGCAAGAATATAAGCATATTTTAACTTTGTTTTGTTTAATAATAACCTTATTTCTAAAATTACTTATTCAACCTTAATTAATATAATTATAAACACTTAGTGGATGGTCATTATTGTCCATTAACCATATCAATGGTCCATTTGCATAATAAGGACTTCATAGTTAATAAGCCATATCAATATAGCACATTAACAAATAGTATACAACTTTTGCATTTTGCGCGATTAAGTCCTTTTATCAAATTAAGCATACAAACGATCAAATTTTCATACAAAATTTTCACACATACTAATTCACATATAATAAGCACAAAAAATAATATTAAAATATTGTTTTGACTCGGATTCGTGGTCCCAAAGCCACTGTTCCGACTAGGGTCTAAACCAGATTGTTACAACTCTCCCCCCTTAGAGATTTTCGTCCCCGAAAATCTTACCAGAACGTAGATTAAGGATTTGCTTCCATACAGTACATTTCAAATTCACACATAGCTTCGAATTTCAATTTTTTTTAATCTCACAATTGAAATTTTTATCTTTCTTTCGTTATACGTCATATCAACCTGAAACTGATAATAACTATACTGAATTACTTTCATTTGCTACTCAATTTCATTGATGAATTCAAACCCGTGAATCCTTTTTCTCACAAAGCTCTGTCCTGAAACAATGGAGTTTGGTAATTGCAACCATACGATGCCTCATACAATGTCATTTTTATAATCACATGATAGCTTATCAAACAACCTCGTACTCATAGTTTACTATAGTTTCTCCCAAAATTACCATTTAAATTTTTAAATTTTAATGTAAAACAATGATGACTGACGCCATGTGCAAACTGACAGTCTCTGTACTAATAACTCTACTAATTTATCAAAAGAAAAATCCATGCATACGGAAGACTTATTCAGATAGTTAACAATAACTCAGATAACATCTATCTTTTTCAATGATAAGTGATAATCCTAATACAAAATTCATCAAAATTCTATTTCACCATTACTCAGATATCAAAGCATGCTGAAGTAGTCTTGAGGACACTCAATACTTTAACTTGTTGATAGCTCAGACATTTAAATGCGAGGTCAGAAATATTACGTTTTATACTTATTTATCAATACTACTTTCTCATATTATCAAGCATCTTGTTACTTCTGTATGAACAATCCAACTAACACTATAAGTCTCTTGCAACAATGGGTATACATCTCAGAGCTTTTTTGATATACACACTCTATCCCGATGCAACAAACAATCATCAATTCCACATCTGAAGTTCTAAATCAGAAATCAATTTATGCTGAAACCCTTTTTAACTTATAATTAGATAACTCATTTCTAAGTTTCACGAATTCACTTAGTAAGTATCAATTTAACTTCTAATCCAGCTATATAGTCACCTTTTGATAAAATCATTCACGTATTCATCATTAGTAAAGCACACAAAAGTTTCTTATTCAGATCATTCGAATCTACAATCATTTCTCTCAGATAATAATATTTACTTTAGACTCAAAAGTTTTTCGATGATTCAAGCTAGCTTTGCTGTGCCAAGTTCGGATCCCACTTGGTAACGTCAAACATTTTAGACTCTTGTAATCATCAAATATGTCACATAACTCTTTTCATGCAGCTTTAACCGTATGAAATCACAAGACATCTCTATACACTTTATTATTAGAACACATTTAAAACCGTTCATTGACGCATGACTGAATATCATAAACATTTTCTTCAATTTAGGCTGAACCAGAACTGATGTTTCAGTTAATAATATCTCTATGCAAAAAGGAAAACTTCAACAATTGAACTAACTTTAATTTACCACAACATTTCTCAGATAGAATTGTTTCAATAGATACAATTCTGTACTTCAAGAATATGAATTCTTCCTTCAGACTATCCCTCATTTCACACATGTATGTCCAAAGTTTATTTCCAATCCGATGAATAGATTCAAACACATATAACCCAGCTAACTTTTCAATCAAATAATTTCAGATTAGATTAAACTATGAATCAGTCTTGTCGAAGAAATCTTTTATTCTCGTTAAAAAGGATAACCCAGACATATCATTATACAGATACCATATTCATCAAATAGAAATCATAATGTCATAATAAGACCGATGTCTCACCCGTAACAATAGATAATATCCTGGCTGTTACTAAAGCATTTGAACCCAAAAGAAAATCAAATATGATTTGATAACGATACTGCAGTACTCCCAAAATTCAGAACAGAAATTATGATTATAATAGATATAGTCATTTCTGTCAAAGAGATATCTCTTATAGATAACCAGATAGAATCATAAGAAAATCAGAATAGCGAAATTTTCAATATCTGAAGCTATACAAAATATCAGAAAGTTACAACCCATATAGAATGATACCAATTCCGATGATATCCTAGATAAGATCCAGAAAGAACAATATCACTCATAAATATTGGAATCCATAGTAATAGAAATGATATAATCTTCACCTATTTTCAACAGAATAACTAGCAGAAACAGAGTATTGACATCATACATATTTTACTTTCGATTTTCATACCTATACAAGAGAATAAATACCAGAGAAATATATAGCAATGTCGAACATAACCCAAACAAACCAACATTACTTTCGTCTATTAGCTTGTTTAGCTAATGTTCTCATACGATAAGAATTCTTTTCTAAAATTAAGTAGCCACATATACTTCTGAGGATAAATGTACACATAGAATTTCCAGAAGAAATCATAGTAACTGCCTGACTATAACCACTGTACTCAGCCATCGATACAATTCAAACATTATTCAACTATCTAATTCTGTCTTTATTAAATTCATATTATCCTATCAATAATAGAAATCAATTCAAAAGAACTTTCAATTAATACCTTTCTTTAGATATCATACCTAAATATTTTTATTCCATCGAATTCAACTTCTCCATTAACAATGACATTGCATAATTTGAATAATCTTCAGAAATTTTCAATATATTCTTTAATACTATTTTCATTTGCTGGTTCATTCACTCCTCTGGCCACATTATTAATCTTCCAAACACGGACTTCTGTAATTCCACACTCGTAGGCTTATTCAACCTAAATCTTACAGATTTTATTGTAACATTTTACGGATAAGGGGGTGAGGGTAGTAAAGCCTCAAATTTAACTTACACATAAATGCACATAACACATGCTATCACAATTAACTAGTTCATTACTAATTTCACATTCTCAAATCATTTAATAAACTTTTCCTTTTAATCACTTTTGTTCTCAACACATTGTTCATATGCCAACTCAAATTACTAATTCATGATCAAAACATTTCATATAATAATCATAATCCAAATATCATAACTCATATGATCATATAATTATAACATTTATCAATAATAAAATGTCATACTATTTGATCCATACCTTTATGAGTTTCAACTCATAATCAACACATTCCATTCAAAAATTTGAGTATTTACTTCTGTACTATCAGAATTAGCTCGGTTGGAAAAGTATATCTGTCTCCTCAAAACAATTTTCGTCAGAGTCAAGAGATATCACACTATTGCAGGTTAAACGTAGCATGTATAGCTAGGCTCACATTAGCTATGCTAATCCTAGAACCGATTAAACCATAGCTCTGATACCTACCAAATGTAATACCCCTAACCTGTATTCGTCACTAGATTAGGGTTATGAGGCGTTACCTAACTAAACACAATTCAGCACAGTCATATATCACTTTTCATACACCAAATTTTAAATTATACCTTTTTAACACTTACAAACTCATACAACCACAATTCATTTATTTATTTATTTAAAACAGATACGCATATTTGATTCTCAATATCAACCAAATTCAAATAGGCTTACTAATTATGGCTCATGCATTACTCATACTCTTATTTCATAATAACCAAGACTTACATTACAATTCATGCTTCGTAATTCAATTATATCATTACTCATAATCTATACAAGTTTCGGATGAAGATTTCATACATCAAAACCAAACTGCACATGTTTCATATATATTTTTTAAAAGTCTGAACCATATGACCATCAAATCTATAATATTTGAATATTTAAAATATATCCAAGCATATATCATTACACTTCATATGTCGAATATAAGTTAATACATCTATTTCATTAGCTGAATATCAATATACCATTTCATAACTTCTGAACCTATGCACATTAAAACAAATAAACCCATATTACTCTACTAAATATCCATCTACATATGTGACATTAGTAACATTATAGCATAACTGAACATACTCATAATGCTATTATAATATGTGTATATTCCCTAAAAAAATGAGCCATATCAAATTGTAATTATCCAATCAACATTATCATATTCTATTGACAAATTTTGTGACTATAACAATTCACAAGTTATGCACATTATTCTAGGTTAAGTAATCCACATGACATAATACGCATTCATATATATATTTATATATATGTACATATATATTATACATAAGTAAGCATCTCCATATAACCACATACAATTGAAATAATTTCGAATTTGCACACATTTCACCATAGCCACATTAAATATTTATGGACACAAAGATCATTTCATAGCATACCAAACTTGTATGCTCTATAACCAATCCAAAGTACATAAGTACAACCAAATCCATTAACCACATATTCGGCCCTCAAATTTAATCTCCAATGATCAACCCAAAACATTCATAAAACATTTTCATTATTATTTTTTTACTTATAGAAACGTAAATCACAAGTCAAAAATGCATCCAACCTTTATCTCATTGAACAACCGAATCACATCATCATCTACCACATAAGATATACCTTGAGATATACTTTCAATATAAGCATAGATCATGACCGAATACACCCACCCATTAGCATCGAAATCAAATAATTTCGCATGGCTATATATATATACAATTTTCAAAATTAAATATATCAAAATTAGCCTATACATGCCACATAACCGAATCTCAAAACATTAGTTACCAAAATGATAACCAGATAGTGTGATGACATCTCCAACAACTTCCAACTCGAGCAAATCTCTGAAACTCTAAAGACATAGGAAAAACACAAAGAGTAAGCTTCGAGAGCTTAGTAAGTCATAAGAAAATAAATAACTCAATATTAATATCAACTTAATTTAATCAAATTAATTTATACTATCATGATCACATTTATTTTCAAGCTCACCATTTCATATATAACATATACTTCCAAGTACAAATTTTACCTTGGCCGAATATACATGTATATATGATCAAAATAACATACCATTTCAAAGCCATATTATCAATGTATATATAACCAAATATCTAAACTCTTATATGCATATCTTCATAAATCAAACCTTAATATCACATATTTATACATAATATGTGGCCGAATATACTTTACAATTGCCCAAATATGAAAACACATACATTTCATTTACAAAATCACATATACTTTTCATTTGGCCAATTATAGATTTTTGTATACATATATACTCTCATTTATGTCATGAATACATAAGTAAACCGAATGTATACGCATACATATAATTCACATTAACATGTAACATTTATATCATCAATTCGAACATTCCATTTACCATAATTTCATAACTTAGTATGAATACATACCTAAGCCTTTTAACTCGATTTTTCATTCGCCTTAACTTATTATTGCCCGTTGAACCATTCGAAATTGGGTAGGATACTCGGATTATCACACATATCATACAATGCCAATGTCCCAGACGTGGTCTTACATGTAATCACATATCGATGCCACTGTCCCAGATAGGGTATTACTCGCACACATATAATGGAATCACATATCGATGCCAACATATTAAATGTGGTCATACTCACACACATATATCAGAATCACATATCGATCCCAATGTATTAAATGTGGTCTTACTCGAACACATATATCGATGCCATGGTCTTACTCGCACATCAAATATTAGAATCCTATGTCATGACATATGTATCCTAGCTTTTCCTAAGGCTCATACGAGGCTTTCAAACATCGTAACTCAATCGAAACGAATTCATAAACATACCTGCCAAGCTTGTACACATTCGGCTAATAAATGTATTTATTCACATATTCATTTCAGCATATATAGTTCACATTTAATTAAAATTAACAATGTCTATTTGCTTATAAACTTACCTCGTACGGACACGAATGGACTAGAACAACTATTCGATAATTTTCGACTTTCCCCTTTCCAAATCCAATTTCCTCATTTCTTGATCTAATTCAATATAAATTCAACTTATTTAATCATGTATTCAATAAAATTCATCTAAAAACACATAAAGGGGCTAATTACACTTTTACCCTTGACATTTCACATTTTTCACAATTTAATCCCTATTTCAAAATAACATAAAATACTCAAAATTTCATTTAAACCATGTTTGGCTGAATATTCCTTAAGTCCCTAACAGCCGATTAATTTCATTTATTTCACATTTTGACTCCTAAATTTGCAAATTTCACAATTTAATCCTCAAAAGCATTTTTATAAAATATTACTTGATTAAACATAATAATCTATCAACAAATATTTGATTTTCATCATCAAATAACAAAAACATCAACTATCATCAATGGAAAATCATAAATTCATCATAAATTCCAAAAATTAAGGCATGGGCTAGCTAGAATACAAAGCAACGATCTCAAAAACATAAAAATTATCAAAAGCCGAGCAAAGAACATACCTAAATCAAGATTTAAAGGTGCCGAAATTCACCAAGCTTCAAACCTTATTTCTTTTCTCTATATTCAGTTGAACATGCAAGAATATAAGCATATTTTAACTTTGTTTTATTTAATAACAACCTTATTTCTAAAATTACTTATTCAACCTTCATTAATATAATTATAAACACTTAGTGGATGATCATTATTGTCCATTAACCATATCAATGGTCCATTCTCATAACAAGGACTTCATAGTTAATAAGCCATAGCAATATAGCACATTAACAAATAGTATACAACTTTTACATTTTGCGCGATTAAGTCCTTTTATCAAATTAAGCATACAAACGATCAAATTTTCATACTAAATTTTCACACATGATAATTCAAATATAATAAGCATGAAAATAATATTAAAATATTTTTTGACTCAAATTCGTGGTCCTGAAACTACTATTCCGACTAGGGTCTAAACTGGGCTGTTACAATATTTCAGCAGAAACTTCTCAGTCATCTGAGCCCAGGTCGTGATGGAACCCCATGGAAGTGAATTCAACTACTGCTTTGCCTTGTTCCTCAAAAAGAAAGGGAACAATAGTAAGCATATGACATCATGATTATTACCGTTGGTTTTAAATGTATCGTAGATCTCTAAAAAGTTAGTCAAATGAGCATTCAGATCTTTATATTACAATCTATCAAAATGAACATATTGCTGCACCATCTGATTGTGTTTGGCTTAATCTTAAAATTGTTTGCAGCAATAGTCTATCTGACGATACTCGATTCAACCCTAATCAGAGTGAGCTTAGCATAGTTATACATAGTCTGAGGAGCAGGACTTGCAGGAAGTTGTTGATTACCAAGATTATTATCCATCTCTATAGTTATGTCCTTTTGCTCTTGATCATCTATTAAGATATGTTGACATTATCTTGCTTCTCTAACTTCTCTCTAATTTTTGCGAGCAATTTTCTCAATCTCACTGTAAAAAATTAACAGTTCCAACATGTTGCCTCTAGTCATAAACCAAAGGAACCTATAGGAATAAAAAAGAAGAAGAAAAAGTTAGAATGTAAAAATTAAATTAAAAAAATATTAAAACTAAAATAAAAAATGGCTAAATTAATAGAAATAAAGGTCCTGCTATTAATTTTTACTTGGATCTCTATCCGTGAACTATCGATTTAAGTTTAATTCAATGTAAATATGTGTCAAGAATGAGCCAACTATTTCAATGGTTAAGCTTCTATTTACTTACTAGTCATTTGTTCGAATCTCTGTGCAGACGACGGAGAAATGTTCATTTTGTGTGCTATCTGTTAAATGTTTTAAACATTTTTGGTCAGTTTATTTTTTTTATTTAACGTCCTTCTTTCCTTCATTCCTCTTTCTTTTTTTTCTTTCTTTTATTTTCGTTTTCTACTTCTTTCCTCTTTTCTCTCTTTTGTTCGATTACTTTGGTAACTATGCTAATGGGTTAAATCGAGGATATTGTGTCATTCATTGCTTCGATTGAAGAGTTCTGCATATGTTTCTTGTTGTTGTAATTTTATTTCATTTATTTTCAATGTTGCTCTGTGAGTTTGGAAGTTTCTACTAGTGTGCCTCGAATTCTTGTTAATTGCTCATTTTGTTTCCGTTTAGGTGGAGATCCTGAGAGGAGTATTTCTCTGAAAATTTAAGTGAATGTTTTGTGTTTGTGGTTTTGTGTCAAAGTTTCGACATAGTTTAATTTAGACTGTGAATAAGCGTTTTGGTTCAATTAAATTGTTAATGGAGTTATTGAATGGTCATTTTAGGCTTCAAAAGTTTACTGCGTTGTTCCTACTTCGAATCACTAATAGGTGCGTACTGAAAACTTGACTTTCTGTGAATTTCACTCGTCAGAAACCATAGTTGTCGACGCCACACGGGCGTGTGGCAGGCCGTGTGAATCACACGGTCGTGTGGCAAACTGTGTAATCCACTGTTCATGAATTAGAAGCACACAGGCTAGGGACACGAGAGTGTGTCTAGACTGTGTGTGGGAATATTTAGTCCGGGGTTCATACGAGCTAGAGACACGGGCAT
This sequence comes from Gossypium hirsutum, assembly GCF_007990345.1. Taxonomy (NCBI): domain Eukaryota; kingdom Viridiplantae; phylum Streptophyta; class Magnoliopsida; order Malvales; family Malvaceae; genus Gossypium; species Gossypium hirsutum. The sequence continues at coordinate 95,847,843 of NC_053425.1, forward strand.
GTGTCCAAGCCGTGTGACTCACTGTTTGCATGCTAGGACCACGCGGGCCATTGACACGGGCATGTGAGGCTACACAAGCCAGCTATGTAGGTCGTGTGAAACCACACGTGCGTGTGGACCAAGAACTTGATTTTTTCCCCCAGGCTGCGTATGTCGTTTGAAACAAATACCGGTCCTCTGTAGGCTTCGTATGAACTGCATTGAATTGTATAAATTACTATTTTATGATCCTTGACTAGGTACTAGATATTTATGTGAGTATTACATGTAAAAATCATTAGTGATGTTTATATATATATATATTGTACAAGCTGGATCTGTATCTAAATGGTTATACAAACTTTTGCATTAACCTTCACTTGAATTCTACTCTAAATAAGTTGCTAAGCCACAAAAATTGTAATTGAATTCGGCGTTGAACGCAATCTATAAAGTAGCTAGGATACAAATATTTTGAAATGTGTCATACCAACACTATGTGGTGTGTAGGGTTGGATGGGTATTGAATACCTATTGTGGTGTGTTGGGTTAGATGGAGACTGTGTGTAGTGGATGGGGGTAGGAAATTGTATTTGATTCTGATTTGTTCCGTATCTGAAATTGATGACTTTACTAAACATCTGTCTGTTAAGCAGAACCATACATTCTCTGTTTTTGTTTATGTATATGGTTGAGAAGTTACTTTTGAAAACATATTTCTATTGATTGTGTTTTGAATCCATTTGTTGAGTTAGTTACTCACTTTGACTGTTGATTGAACTGTACGTAAACCTCAAGGTTGATTGAGTTAGCAAATTGTGAGCTCAGTCATTCCACTTATTATCTTTTATGTTATTAGTACTTATAACATGTTTTTCATAAATTTGAATTCCTATGATGCTAAATTGTGGATTGAACTTTATGTTTGTTAAGTTCCCTTCATTCTTAATGGTTTTTTAAAAAAAAAAACTAAATTTTGGAAATTCGTGTTTGGGAAAGTCATTGGTGTAATTCTCTAGACTTGGCCTTTCGTCTAGCTCAGGTATGAGGTATTACATTTAGTGGTATCAGAGTCAGGTTATTTGAGGAACTCTGAAAATGATTATGTAAAAGACCGAGTCTCTGACACCAAACTTGTAAGTATTTCTGTTTGTTTTTGTGATTGATTAAGAAACCATAGTGGCTGAATTGTTGTTTGGTTACATATTCTAAAATGAACTGACATGAGAACTGTGATAAAGACTCTAAACTAATCTGTGTACTCCTGACATTGTAGATAATTTGATAGTATGAGTTCACGCGATAGTCGTGGATGTCATTTTCATAGACGTCGCGAGAGACAGAAAGTAAAAGGGCAAAAAGTAAAGAATAAAAGAATGAAGAGCAAGGAGAGAGCGTATTTTATTGATTAATTGGAATATTTACAAAGCTTATCCAGAGTCTCTATTTATAAGTATAAGAAGTATAAATGAAGTAAAGATCTACTTCTAATATCTATAAGAATTTAAAGTACATCAAAACTTATCTTGATCTTGATGAACATCTGTTTAATAAGATATTCATAACAAAATGGAGTTAATAAAGTGGATGATGAGTGTAATAGCCCAAATTCCCCCGGGCCTTAAACTAAAATAAAAAATAAAAAATAGCAAAGTCTAGTTATTTTATAAACAGTCCGTTTACAGTGCTAAAGCCCAAATCCAAACCACTTAAGTTTGGTGGACCCATTTATACCACAAAAATAACCCAACACCTGGACCCAGGTTTACACGGGGCCCAAAAGGCCCAAAGCCATAAAAGAACAGGCAAGGAAACTTTAGGGTTTCTGAGAACTCAACGCCGCAATGAAATTCTGGAAGCTTCGGGCACTCTAAGCGACGCGACCTTTCATCTCGCGCAAATTCAATGGCCCAATCGTCACCACCAAGCGCGTCGTGATCAGATGTTGCGCCACCATCGACGCGCAAGTCATGCCAGAATCCGGCGTTGGCTCCATCAGCGCGCAGACATCAGTGATTGAGTGAGATTCTCGTGGATTACCTGCGAACAAAAGAGGAAACAACGACAGAAAACCAAGGCAAACATGGAAAGAAATCTTTGATTTCTTTCTTAAACCATAACAGTCTGAGGCTATAAAGCCTTTCTTCAAATCTGTAAAAAAGTACTTACATACACACATACAGAGAGAAAAATACCACAAAGATATTGTACATCAAATATTTTGCAATAATATATCAGAGATATTTCACAAGAAACGAAGGTGATTTTTTTTATCTCATATTTCGTTTCTTTTCTATTTTCTTAGACGAATATACAAACTTTTTTTTTTAAAAAATAGTAACATTCAAAAGAGAAGGAGTTAACTGTGGAAGGACGAAAGTTTTTAAACCCTCAGACCACCGCGTACGACGGCGCGTGAGGCGCGTGTGCAGGGACTGCACTGTAGTCAGAGACCGAAGGCCGGACTACCCCTTCTCTCTTTTTCAGAGAATTTTCAAGTTTTTTTTTTAAAGTGGGGTACTAAAATGAATTTTGGGTTAAGGTTTTAACATTTATAGTCCTACGAAAACGGTGTCGTTTTGGCTTAGCTTGATAAGCACTAAAACGGCATCGTTTCAACAGAGAGGATCCGCGTGTTGACCCGATTACCGGGGGAGGATCCGCGTGTTTTTGTGAATTGGGTAAATTGCCCAATTGATCCTTCCTCCTTTTTAATATTTACAATTTCATTTTATGTTTATTCAAATTGGCCCTAACTTCTTACTTTTAATTCAATTTAGTCCCAATGGCCAGTAGAATTTATTCTGGGAAACGACGTCGTTTTTAGGATTAGGGCTAATTGCCCAGTGAGTCCTCTGAATGTAACGCGCATTTGGAACCAGACCCAGAACTTTTACTATTTTGTAGATTAACCTTAGATTTTCTAATTAAATTCAATTTTAATCCTTTTTATATTTTAATTTACTTTAAATACCTTATATGTTTTTATAAATATTAGTTATATATTATTGTTATTATCCAATACATTATTTTATCATATATTTTATCTATAAATTATATTATATTATATATTTTATTTATATATTTTTATAAAATTGTATTACTATTTACTAAATTTGTAAATACTAAATAAATTTTAAAAAAATTATAAATAAATAATAGTATATTATCCTTATTTATAATAGTATTCATATTCCATTTATATATATTACACCTTTTCTTTATTTATATATTTTATATATGTATATTATTTATTTTATAAAATTCTTATGAAAATTACTCATATCCTATTTATTTTATAATATACGTATACCATATTATATTTCATTATAATTATTTATGAATTTTTTATTACATACTATATTTTATTATTTAATATTCCTTATAATATCTATCTTTCTTATATTTTTATATATTATTTATTTTGTTTTTTTTATATTATTTATTTTACTATATTTTATATGCAAATTACTTATTATATTTTTATTATTTTATATTATATTTCCTTATATTTTATTCATATTATATTATTATATATAACTTATTTTAAACATTTTTTTAATTTATATTTTAGGTATTTTTTATCAATATTTGCTCACTTTATTTTATATTTTAATATATATATTGAACCTTTCTTTATATTATGTCAATACATTAGCTGTTGGTCTCATAATTTTATTAAATGTTGAGTGCTTGACATATTATTATTTTTATTGTATTTTATATTATATGTGTCAAATTGTATATCATGCATCATTTTTATTATCAATATGTTTAAATATACGATGAATTACATGTTTATGTGTTTTTACCTATTCTTCTTAAATATGTATCGTGTTTTATGCATATTTTACTTATTTAAAATTTGCCATGTTTTTTATATGTATATGTTAGTTAATGTATGATATTTATGCTATTGTGCCTTTATTTACCTATTACTATAACATGTTATCCCGTATGTTATGTTAATATGCTCCTTCATGCATCGATCTAAAAAACGAGACTTTAAAGTTTTCAAAAATAAAGGCAATACTTGGTGTTTGGAAATTTTGAGAAAAGTAGTGCCCTAACTTATTGGGTTGCCACTTTTCTCGTTGAGTTCAAATAGTCAAGCACCCTTTTAAGTTTTTAAGGTTTTCTAAGTGCAAGCAACTGTCTTGGAACTTCAAGGCGTTGTGTCCTAACTTACTGGATATGGTGTTTCGTTGTTTCGAGATAGGGATTTCCAACAAGGCTAACTTAGTGTCAGATATCTTAAAAATATTATGTCCTAATTTATTGGTTGTAATATTTTGATTTATTTAATACAAGTGAACCCTAATTTTCAAAATCAAAAATATTAAAAGAGGATTGCATCTTAAAATTTTTAAATTTCCGACATTAAAGACACTTGATAATCAATTAGGTACCAATTTTGGGCGTTACGACGGTGCTAACCCTTCCTCGTACGTAACCAACTCCCGAATCCGTTTTCTCGATTTTCGTAGACCAAAATTAATGTTTTAAAACAAAACATTTTATAAGGTGATCCAATCACACCTAAAAAGATTGGTGGCGACTCCCGTTTTCGTTTTTTTAAAATCGATTCGCATTTTCTAGAACTCGATCTAAAAATGGTTTCGACAGCTTGGCGACTCCACTGGGGACTAATAAGGGAGTTAAGCCGTATAATTGATTATCTCTTGTCTTAATGTTGGAAATTAAAAATTTTTAAATTTAATCCTCTTTGCATTACATGTGTTTGTATTATTGCATGTGTTGTTATATTCTGATACGCATTGCATTTGCATGACCGTTGTGGTCACACCCTTAAGTGGAAGTGAGAAGCTACGCCTTCGTGAGGTTTTCGCCTCTGTGCAAGATAATGGATCATTTTCAGGATACATCCGTACCTATGGTTTCGTGAGATTTTCATCTCCGTGTAGCCATAGGGAAATGTATTCCCCTAAATTGAACTCGATTCAAATGAGCCTATAATGGGTGAGGATCGAGGAATCTGCTGGTTCGGGTACCTCAAACTTTAGAAACAAACCACATATAGAAAAATCGTAAGGGCCCAACTTAGTTAGAGCTATACTTTAGATATTACCCTTATAAATTATCGTTGAGATTTATAGATATCATGTGATACTGACTATTTCTCTTCTTTTGTTTGCATGTCATTTTGCTTTAGATATTACCCTTATAAATTATCGTTGAGATTTATTGATATCATGTGATACTGACTATTTCTCTTCTTTTGTTTGCATGTCATTTTGCATTTGCAAAGGTATCGATTCACGGTCAGTTTCTAAGTTAGGAAGTTTTATTATGGAGAACGGACTTCTTGATAGAGTGGAGGGCAACGCCGATGTTCATAGATGGTCAGAGCAAACTCAGCTAGAAAAGGGAGACAGTATAACTATGGGATATGTGTCGGAGCTTTCGGATTATACTCGTATTAGTGTCACACAGAATAATCTCCAAGAGCTTAAGGAAATTTGGGATCAGTGGGGCAATGAGACCAAGCAGTTGTTCTATGATAATTACAGAGACTTACCTTACTTGCTTGATATTCAGGTAAATGAGAACTTGTTCCGAGCCCTTGCTCAGTTTTGGAACCCGGTGTACAGTTGTTTCACTTTTGGGGAAGTAGACTTGGTACCTACCGTAGAGGAGTACACCGCCTTACTTTGTTGTCACAGGTTTCAGAGTGATAGGATCTATTCTTGAGCTGCTTGTGTCCCTACCTTTTGGAAGAAATTAATGGCCATTACGGAGATGAGCGAGCAGTGGATCACGGCCAGAATTAAAGAGAAGGGTGAGTGCAAGTGCATTTTGTGGGATGCTTTGAAAGATTTGATTCTGACACACCCCGATGAGACGAAGAAGGTAGACATTTTTGCCTTAAGTTTGTATGGACTGATGGTTTTCCCTTGGGCTTTGGGATATGTGGACGAGGCAACCACGAATCTTTTTCATCGACTCAGCAAAAAGGTCACTTCCGTCCCTGTGATTTTGGCGGAGACATTCAGGTCCTTAGGTGCATGTAGGAGGGCTGGTGCAGGCAGGTTTATAGGGTGTGCTCAGTTACTTTTGGCTTGGTTCTACAATCACTTCCGGTTGATTGATAGGATTGTTTGTCGAGTTTTCTTTGAGAACTACTCCCTAGTGAAAGATATAGTAGCTTCATCTAGAAAAGTGGATGTGCTGGAAGAGAATTGGATAGCATTACTTCGGAATCTTCTGCCGGAGGATGTTGAGTGGAGAGCTCCATGGATGGTTCCTGGTGAGATACTTTATCGATGCGGCAGCTTTGATTGGGTTCCCCTGTTGGGAATTTGGGGTGCCATTGGTTATGCCCCTTTGCTCATATTGAGGCAGCATGGATTGAGACAGTTCGTACCAGTGACTCATGGGTTAGCTCAAAGTGAGTTTGTATACAGAGGAGCCGATTAAAAGAGGAAGGTTAGCGAAGTTTCTAGTGCTTGGAACAAGATTTGGCGGTCGAAGGGAGTGGCCATTAATCTTGCTACGACCCCAGAATATGTCGAGTGGAGGAGTAAAAGGATTAATGATAATATCCCTATGACAAAAATAGAGGAAGTTCGACCAATGGAGGAATATTTATAAGTGATACCCTCGGAACTTGATATCATGAAACAAGAATTTAAGAGAAAGAATTTAGAACTCGAAAAGAAGATAGAAAAGCTTGAGGAGGAGAAGATGTACCTGAGTCTAGATGTTGACCTGTAAAAGAAGGAGGTTGAAAAATTTAGGAAGGAAAAAGGAAAAGTTGAGGAAGACCGAGATGATTTAAAAGAGGAGTATAAGAAGGCACAAGTATCTTTAAAGCGAGTGGGATAGGAAGGTCTTCGGAGCAGTGGCAGAAAGAAGTTCAAGTGGAAAAAGCTAGAGCCGAGTATTGGGAGAGGAAGTTCCAAGAGATGCGGTCGCAGAATTTGGAATTAGAGGAAGAGAATAAAGGGTTGAAGACCAAGGTAACTGAGCTTGGAAGATCCCTTCGTTGGCATCAAAACCATGATCCTACGGTCAAGTTAAAGGAGCTAAAAAGTAAGGTTGAAGATTTGGAAGTGGCATTGCATGATGGAACTTCGTATTGAGCAGCTCGAGGCGCAAGAAGATTGTATAAAAGGAGAGCTCCATCAAGTTAAAGGTCAAGTCAGAGACAAGGATTACGTTATTGGGGAGGCTATAGCCCAGATCCGAGAGATTGCTAAATATGTTCAAGACTTAGAAGCACGAGCTGATGCGTTGAGTATGATGTATCAGTCAACGTCTGATAAAGGTCGAGAGTTAGCCCTTTTATTAGATAAAGTTAGAACTTTGGCCATTAGGGCAAAGGCGTATATGTAATCCATTTGTATGTAAGGATATTCTTTTTCTAACTAAAGTTTTCTAAATGAGATTGAATCGAGATCGATGCTTTTTGCATTCATGCATTTGCATTACATCACATCATATGCATTCAAAGTTATAGAAAGACCCTAATTAGTTAAAGTTTACTTCCAGAGAGGTAGAAAAGAAAATCTGGAAATCACACATCCTTACGGCACTCGCACTAAAACTAAGAGTATGGATCAAAGGTTCGAACAATTGCAAAAGGATATGCAAGACCAATTGCAAGAGCAGTTGGCCAAAATGCAGAATGACATGAGGGAGCAAATTCTAGAGGCTCAGAGGAATATGATGGCTGAAATGACCCAGCTGCTAAGGGCCACTGATAAAGGAAAAGCCCCTGTGGCTATCACTGGTGAGGAAGGTGAGGATCATCCTCTGGGTTTTACTCTGCCTTATGTGCCACTGCAAACTGAGGCACCTCCTAGAAGGCCATCTGTCACTGTAAGGTCTCAACATGGGCCGGGTGATGCTGGAATCCCCGTGAATTTCCCATCTGGGTTGGGAAATAATTTGTGCGATAGCCCTATCAACCCTATAACTCCTGATCTGGATATGATGGAGAGGGAAAGAATGGCAACCGAATCCTCAAAACAGTTAGAGGATCATTGCAAGTGGTTGGAGAAGAAGTTTAGGGTTTTGGAAGGCGCTGGCAATCATCATATTGATGCCAAAGACTTAAGTTTGGTCCCAGACTTGGTACTTCCTCACAAATTCAAGATGCCGGAGTTTGAAAAGTACAACGGGACTACTTGTCCAGAGGCACACATAACAATGTTTTGTAGGAGAATGACTGGGTATGTGAACAATGATCAACTATTGATCCATTGTTTTCAAGACAGCTTAGTAGGAGCAGTGGCTAGGTGGTACAATCAGTTGAGCCGTGCAAGAATCGGTTCATGGAGAGATCTTGCACAAGCCTTCATGCAACAGTACAGCCATGTGACTGATATGACGTCGGACAGGATCACACTTCAAAACATGGAGAAAAAGCCTAATGAAAGTTTTAGGCAATACGCACAATGATGGAGGGAGGTGGCAATGCAAGTACAACCACCACTGTTAGAAAAGGAGACTACCATGTTGTTTATCAATACTTTGAAAGCTCCGTTCATCACACATGATTGGAAGCACCACGAAAAGTTTCGCGGATATAGTTATGGTAGGAGAGATGATTGAGAACACCATAAGGGGCCGTAAAATTGAGGGGGAAATGGCTAAAAGATCGGCCCCAAAGAGAAAGGACAATGAGGTGAATAACATGAATAGTCTCAACTCGAAGACAATCACAGTTGGTCAACCCAAAGCAGTCGCGGTCGAGCAACAAAGTACTCAAAGATAGGAATCGGGCACAAGACAGAATTCAGAAAGGATGCAATTCACACCTATCCCTGTAACATATCGTGAGCTTTATCAAAGTTTATACGATGCACATGCCATTGCTCCATTTCACTTGAAATCGCTACAGTTATCGTACCCTAAATGGTATGATGCAAATGCTAAATACGAATATCATGCGGGAATACCGGGCATTCGATTGAAAATTGCACCAGATTCAAGAAGGCCATGGAGAGGCTTATCAAGATGGGGGTTGTAAAATTTGACAGTACCCTTAATGGTGAAAATCCGTTACCAGATCATGGCAATCAAGGAGTGAATACCATTGATGAAACCAGGAAAGGAAGAATCAAGGAAGATGTTGCTAAGGTGAAGACACCCATGAAAGTAATATGGGAGGAGATGGTGAAGAGAGGTGTGTTGACCTCTGGAAAAGGTAGAGAAAGAATGGGGAACTATTGTGAATTTCATGGAGAGGTGGGTCATATGATCCAAAATTGTGAAGAGTTCAAGGCCATGGTGCAAGGCTTTATGGTTAACAAAGAGCTACAATTTTTTTAGGGGAGTTCTTGCGAAAGACAAATATGTGTGCTGGAAAATGAACGACAAGGAACCAGCCAACCAAGAATTATTATTTCCTTGTCGGGGAATAATGAAGTGGGGGTGCAAACCGGGCCCAAGGTCGCCATCCATAAACCCAATCCTTTCCCTTATAAGGATGACAAGAGGGTGTCATGGAGCTATGACTGCAGTGTAACAGTACCTGAGGGGGAGAGTATAGCCAGTGCGTCTAGGGGCGTGCATACACAAAGTAAAGGTTCCCATACACAAAGTGGGAAGCGTTATGATGAAGAGGGCATCAGAGTGGAGCCCACGAGAATAAAGGATACTGACGTTGAGAAGAGGAAAGAGGTTGAAGTGCCTGTCAAGGAGCCGGTAAAGGAGGAAGAGGCTAAAGAGTTTTTAAAGTTCCTTAAGCATAGCGAGTATAGTGTGGTCAAGCAGTTGCATAGGCAGCCAGCACGTATCGATATTAGCCCTACTTCTAAGTTCTGAGGTGCATCGGGATTCATTGTTAAAAGTGCTTAACGAAACATATGTCACCCACGACATATCCGTTAACAAGTTGGACCGGTTGGTGAATAACATCAGTGCTGACAATTTCATCTACTTCAATGATGATGAAATTCCACCAGGGGGCATAGGGTCAACCGAGGCCTTACACATCACTACTCGGTGCAAGGGATACACGCTTCCAAGTGTACTCATTGATAACGGGTCTGCTTTGAACGTCCTTCCATTATCCACATTGAACAGATTACCCATTGACAGTTCGCATATGAAAACATGTCACAATATGGTAAGAGCCTTCGGTAGAACTGAAAGGAAAGTGATGGGACGAATTGACATCCCTTTGGAAATTGTTCCAAATACATATGAAGTCGATTTCTTGGTGATGGATATCAAGCCCTCCTATAATTGTTTATTGGGGAGACCATAGATACACTCAGCAAGAGCGGTGCCCTCCTCATTGCACCAAAAATTGAAGTTAGTGACAGATGGACGGTTAATAACCATTAATGCGGAGGAAGACATTATAGCAGGAGTCACTAGCAAGGTCCCTTATGTCGATGCGAATGAAGAGGCTATTGAGTGTTCTTTCCGCTCTTTAGAAATCATCAATGCAACCTTCATTTTGGAAGGAACTGAGGTGCTAGTACCCAAAATGTCTATACCCACAAGGATGGCCCTACAAATGATGATGGGGAAGGGAGCGTTACCAGGAAAGGGACTAGGAAGACAGTTGTAAGGAGGGGTTCAAATCCCAAAACTGATTGAGAAGAAAGATCACTTTGGTTTGGGCTTCAAGCTAGAGCATAAACACCGGAGGCAAGAGATTGAGAAGCGCCAAGCGAGAAGAAAGGCGCGTTTGAACGGAGGAGAAGTGGAGTGGGAACCGATGACATTCCCATCTATATCCAAATCCTTTAAGTCAGGAGGGTTACTGGTAGAAGAAAGTCATCAGATTAATGCTGTACACAATGAGGGATTGGAGCAAGGAAGCCTCGAGGGCATTCACCCTTACGAACCGGGGAGCTCTCTGAACAATTGGACTGCAGAGGACTTTCCTGTAGTCTTTAGTAATTTTTCAGAGTAATTCTCGAAACATGTTTGTTACTCTAGGGCTTAGGAGTAGTAAGATTACGTTTGTGAAAAGGCTTATGATCATCTATTATTATTTTAATAAAACATAACTTTATTATCAATTTGGACGAATATGGTTTCTTTTTATCAATCAATATTTCGTTAAACTTTCGCAATTCTCATTCTTTCATTCATAGCACATAAACAATCATTCTTAGATTCATTCATTCTTTGTATATTCTTTCATACCCCTACAGGTCCCTAGATATCAATGAAATGAGTACTGATACTGCAACTCCTGATTTCTCTTGCGAGCAAGACATGTGTTTAGAGGAATCTCAGGATTTTGAAGATTTTCAAGATTGTGATGTGTCTCCTGATCTGTTAAGAATGGTGAAATAGGAGGAAAAACGAATTATGCCGCATGAGAAAGAGGCTATAGAAAATGTAGCCCTAGAGGAAGGGAAGGAGTTGAAAATTGGAACACTGATCACCGGAGACACAAGGCATAGTCTGGTTGAATTGCTTCGGGAGTTCAAGGATATCTTCGATGGTCATATCAAGATATGTCCGAATTGAGTACCGACATTGTAGTACATTATCTTCCGATAAGACAGGATTGCAAACCAATCCAACAGAAGTTGCGAAGAATGCGGCCAGACATTGTTCTAAAAATAAAAGATGAGGTTAAAAAGCAGTTCGATGCAAGATTCTTACAAGAGGTCAAGTATTCCGAATGGGTAGCTAATATTGTACCGGTCTCTAAGAAGGACGGGAAGGTATGAATGTGTGTTGATTATAGAGATCTGAATAAAGCTAGCCCAAAAGACAACTTTCCTTTGCTGCACATCGACACTTTGGTAGACAACATGGCGGGACATTCGTTTTTTTTTTATGGATGGTTTCTCGGGGTACAATCAAATAAAGATGCATCTAGAGGACATGGATAAAACCACCTTCATAACCTTGTGGGGCACTTTTTGCTACAAAGTCATGCCGTTTGGACTGAAGAACACAGGGGCAACCTACCAGTGGGCCATGGTGAACTTGTTCCACGACATGATGCTTAAGGATATTGAGGTGTATGTTGATGACATGATTGCTAAGTCCCGAACAGAGAGAGAGCATATCAAAGTTTTGAGAAGACTATTCTTGAGGTTGAGAAAGTTTCGGTTGAGGCTCAATCCGGCAAAGTGCACCTTCGGAACTAGATTGGGAAAGCTATTGGGTTTTGTAGTCAGTGAAAAGGGAATAGAAGTTGATTCAGACAAAGTCAGAGCAATACGAGAATTGCCTCCACCACAAACTCAAAAAGAAGTTCGAGGATTCCTAAGAAGGTTGAATTACATCGCTCAGTTTATTTCACAACTAACTGAGAAATGTGATCCTATCTTTCGCCTCCTCAGAAAGCACAATCAAGGTACTTGGGATGAGGAGTGCCAGAATGCTTTTGAAAAGGTCAAGCAGTATTTGTTGAATGCTCCGGTATTACCTTCACCTAGCCCAGATAAACCGTTAATACTGTACTTGTTAGTGTTCAGTAATTCTATGGGATATGTGCTGGGTCAGCATGACGAATCAGGGAAAAAGGAGAAGGCGATTTATTATCTCAAAAAGAAATTCACTGACTGTGAAATGAGATATCCACCAATTGAAAAGTTGTGATGTGCGCTGATTTGGACAACTCGGAGATTAAGACAGTACATGCTATACCATACCACTTGGCTCATCTCAAAGCTTGATCCATTGAAATACATGATGGAGTCAACGGCTCTAAATGGGAGAATGGCGAGATGGCAAATTTTGCTTTCAGAGTTTGATATAGTCTACATAAGTTAGAAGGCTATAAAAGGAAGTGCGGTAGCAGACTTCTTGGCCAGTAGGGCTCTAGAGGATTATGAGCCATTGAACTTTGATTTTCCAAATGAGGAGTTAATGTGTATAGCAACGACCGAAGATTCTCCTTGGAAGTTAAATTTTGATGGGGCTTCTATTGCAGTCAGAAATGGAATTGAGGTAGTCTTGGTATCCCCGAATGGCGATCATTACCCGTTCATGTGCAAGTTGGACTTTGATTACACGAACAATATGGCTGAGTATGAACCATGCATCATGGGACTTCAAGCAGCTATAGAGCGAGGTATAAAAACCCTAGAAGTATATGGAGATTCTGCATCGGTAATTTATCAGCTTAGAGGTGAATGGGAGACAAGGGACCCTAAATTGATCAATTATCGAAAGGTAGTTTTGGGGTTACTTGAGGAGTTCGATGATATCACCTTCAATTATCTCCCACGAGACAAAAATCATCTGGCAGATGCTTTAGCAACCTTGGCCTCAATGATTAAGGCGAATAAAAAGGAAGAGATAAGACCAATTCAAATGAGTGTCTACGAGGCTCCAGCTCATTGTTGTAATATTGAGAAGGAAGAAAAGGATGATAACCTTTAGTATCAGGATATATTACGATATGTGAGAGATCGTAAATACCCTGAACAGGCCAATGAAAATGACAAACGAACTCTAAGAAGGTTAGCTTGCGACTACATCTTAGACAGGGATATCCTATACAAGAGAAGGAAAGGCCAAGTACTTTTGAGATGTGTCGATGCTGTGGAAGCTAAGCTAATTTTAGAAGAAGTTCATGAAGGTGTATATGGGACACATGGAAATGGTTTCACGATGGCAAGGCAAATCAAGAGGTTTGGCTATTATTGGGCCACTATGGAAGGGGACTGTATCAACTATACCAAGAAATGCCATAAGTGTCAGATTTATGGGGACAAAATTCATATACCTCCTTCTCTTTTGCATGTTATGACTTCTCCATGGCCTTTCTCCATGTGGGGCATGGATGTCATTGGACCAATATCACCGAAACCTTCGAATGGACATCGGTTTATCTTCGTGGTAATTGACTACTTTACAAAATGGGTAGAGGTCGCTTCTTATGCGTATGTTACTAAGTTAGCTGTGAGTCGATTCTTGAAGAAGGAGATTATTTGTCGGTATGGAATGCCTAAGAAGATCATATCCGACAATGCATTGAACTTGAACAACAAAATGATAGCAGAGGTTTGCGACAGTTCAAGATCAAGCATCACAATTCTTCTCCCTATCGTCCAAAAATGAATGGGGCAGTGGAGGCCGCCAACAAGAACATTAAGAAAATAGTGGGGAAGATGACTGAGACCTATAGAGATTGGCATGAGAAGTTACCGTTTGTACTCTTGGCCTATTGAACATCTGTCAGAACCTCTACTGGGGCAACCCCATTCTCGTTAGTTTATGGGATGGAAGCAGTGTTACCTATTGAAGTAGAAATACCTTCTCTTCGAATTTTGACGGAGATAAGGTTAGATGAAGCTGAATGGGTTCAATCCCGATATGACCAGTTGAACTTGATTGAGGAAAAGAGGCTAAGAGCCATTCGACATGGTCAGATGTATTAGAAGCGAATGATGCAAGCTTATGACAAGAAAGTTCGACCAAGAGAGTTCCACGAGGGAGACCTTGTACTGAAAAAGATCCTTCCTATTCAAAAGGACTTTAAGGGGAAATAGATGCCGAATTAGGAGGGGCTGTATGTCGTGAAGAAAGCTTTCTCTAGCGGTGCATTGATCTTAATGGAAATGGATGGGAAAAGTTTACCCAACCCAGTGAACTCAAACTCAGTTAAAAAATACTTTGTCTAAAGGAGAAGAGAATCCAAGGTGAAAACCCGCAAAGGGTGCTTTGAGATTTCAAAAAAAAAAGAGGAAAAAGAGAAAAATGGAGAGGCCAAGGTGAAAACCCGCAAAGGGTGCCTTATGACCAAAAGGGTTTTGAGTTGAAAACCCAAAAGGGCGACTCAAATTTTGAAGCATCCGGTAATCTTGCTCAACAAAGAACGAAGAACATTGCATACTGGGGCATCGACAGAGTACTTTGAATCTTCTAAACACATGCCTTCATGAAGTTGATGTATAAGCGCTCAAGCGGCAATATCTAGAGCATTTAATTTTTGGCCTGTTTGCTATCTTTAGATTTTTTCTCTCTTCTCAAAGATAGGCTTTCAAATTAATTTCCTTTATATCTTTTTCGATAATTCATTCAAATCCAATTATTCTTAGAGATTTATTTATCTTCCATTATTCTTTAAGTATGTTACATTGAAATAATGATGGATGAACTAAATGTGTTCACAAACAAAGTTTTGCACATTACTCTAGAATTTCTAGATAATACAAGAAACTAAAACAGGACAATTGTTCGAGAAATTCACATAAGTAAGGGATGAAGGAACTCGAAAAATTTCTTTCTTCTAGTCCAAAAGGAAAATGGACAAAACCAACGATTCAATTCTAAGGAAAGATTATCTTACAGACATCCTCAGTGGATCGTAGCATTAGAGGAAGGGTACAGGCCTACAAGCTGAGTAAGAATAATATTTTGAGAAAAGAAGAAACAAATGAAGGAATGAGTGGTGACGTCTAAGATAGGGGTCATGTTCACAAAATTTTGCATCATAACATGTTTAATTAGGAACATTTGACTCACTTCGATCATGGCATCCTAATCCTCAGGCATAATCATTCTACAGGTTATCAAAAACGACGCGCCGTAATCCCCAAGCAGTAGGGTAATAGGCCGCAGCATAGCAGATCTGGCTGAGGCAAGATCCAATATGGTTTGGCATCCTTGTGTTTACAAGGAACAAATCGAAATCATAGTTGCTTTGGCTTTCACGTGCTTA
The DNA here is from genome assembly GCF_007990345.1 of Gossypium hirsutum. Lineage (NCBI taxonomy): Eukaryota > Viridiplantae > Streptophyta > Magnoliopsida > Malvales > Malvaceae > Gossypium > Gossypium hirsutum. The sequence continues at coordinate 95,863,438 of NC_053425.1, forward strand.
CGATGAAGCAAATCTAAGATGATTTGGCATCTCTGTATTGTCAGAGAACAAATCGAAGTTTGGCGTCTCCATATTCGACGGAGAGCAGACACATAGCAGATCTGGCCTTCAGATGTTTATACTGAAGCAAGATCCAAGATGATTTAGCATCCTTGTGTTTACAAGGAACAAATCGAAATCATAGCTGATTTGGCTTTCACGTGCTTACGATAAAGCAAATCTAAGATGATTTGGCATCTCTGTATTGTCAGAGAACAAATCGAAGTTTGGCGTCTCCATATTCGACGGAGAGCAGACACATAGCAGATCTGGCCTTCAGATGTTTATACTGAAGCAAGATCCAAGATGGTTTGGCATCCTTGTGCTTACAAGGAACAAATCGAAGACATAGCTGATTTGGCTGAAGCAGACCTAAGATGATTTGGCATTTCTGTATTGTCAGAAAACAAATCAAAGAAGAAGATTTGGCATTTTTGTTCGACGGAGAGTAGATTGAAGATATCAACATGACAGTCTTGAGGACTATGAACTGATAAGGCCAGGCAAATTTTGCCTTTCTATGAGTCTTTGCTCGATTCCTGTTACACAGCAATGAGCAAAGAGGGGTAGCTGTAATAGCCCAAATTCGCCCAGGCCTTAAACTAAAATAAAAAATAAAAAATAACAAAGTCCAGTTATTTTATAAACAGTCCGTTTACAGTGATAAAGCCCAAATCCAAAGCACTTAAGTTTACTGGACCCATTTATACCCCAAAAATAACCCAACACCTGGACCCAGGTTTACACGGGGCCCAAAAGGCCCAAAGCTACAAAAGAACAGGCAAGGAAACTCTAGGGTTTCCTGAGAACTTAGTGCCTCAATGAAATTCTAGAAGCTTCGGGCACTCTAAGCGACGCGACCTTTCATCTCAAGCAAATTCAATGGCCCAATCATCTCCACCAAGCGCGTCGTGATCAGATGTTGCGCCACCGTCGATGCGCAAGTCACGCCAGAATCCGGCGTTGGCTCCATCAGCGCGCAGACATCAGTGATCGAGCGAGATTCTCGTGGATTACCTGCGAACAAAAGAGGAAACAACGACAGAAAACCAAGGCAAACATGGAAAGAAATCTTTGATTTCTTTCCTAAACCATAACAGTCTAAGGCTATAAAGCCTTTCTTCAAATCTGTAAAAAAGTACTTACATACACACATACAGAGAGAAAAATACAACAAAGATATTGTACATCAAATATTTTGCAATAATATATCAGAGATATTTCACAAGAAACGAGGGTGATTTTTTTATCTCATATTTCGTTTCTTTTCTCTTTTCTTATACGAATATACAAACTTTTTTTTAAAAAAATAGTAACATTCAAAATAAAAGGAGTTACCTGTGGAAGGACGAAGGTTTTTAAACCCTCGGAGCACTGCGTACGACGGCGCATGAGGTGTGTGTGCAGGCACTGCACTGTAGTCAGAGACCGAAGGCCGGACTACCCCTTCTCTCCTTTTCAGAGAATTTTCAAGTTTTTTTTTTAAAGTGGGGTACTAAAATGAATTTTGGGTTAAGGTTTTAACATTTATAGTCCTACGAAAACGGTGTCATTTTGGCTTAGCTTGGTAAGCACTAAAACGGCATCGTTTCAACAAAGAGGATCCGCGTGTTGACTCGATTACCCGGGGAGGATCCGCATGTTTTTGTGAATTGGGTAAATTGCCCAATTGATCCTTCCTCCTTTTTAATATTTACAATTTCATTTTATGTTTATTCAAATTGGCCCTAACTTCTTACATTTAATTCAATCTAGTCCCAATGGCCAGTAGAATTTATTCTGGGAAACGACGTCGTTTTTTAGGATTAGGGCTAATTGCCCAGTGAGTCCTCTGAATTTAACGCGCATTTGGAACCAGGCCCAGAACTTTTACTATTTTGCAGATTAACCTTAGATTTTCTAATTAAATTCAATTTTAATCCTTTTTATATTTTAATTTACTTTAAATACCTTATATGTTTTTATAAATATTAGTTATATATTATTGTTATTATCCAATACATTATTTTATCATATATTTTATCTATAAATTATATTATATTATATATTTTATTTTATATATTTCTTTATATATTTTTATAAAATTATATTACTATTTACTAAATTTGTAAATACTAAATAAATTTTAAAAGAATTATTAATAAATAATAGTATATTATCCTTATTTATAATAGTATTCATATTCCATTTATATATATTACACCTTTTCTTTATTTATATATTTTATATATGTATATTATTTATTTTATAAAATTCTTATGAAAACTACTCATATCCTATTTATTTTATAATATACGTATACCATATTATATTTCATTATAATTATTTATGAATTTTTTATTACATACTATATTTTATTATTTAATATTCCTTATAATATCTATCTTTCTTATATTTTTATATATTATTTATTTTGTTTTTTTATACTATTTATTTTACTATATTTTATATGCAAATTACTTATTATATCTTTATTATTTTATATTATATTTCCTTATATTTTATTCATATTATATTATTATATATAACTTATTTTAAACATTTTTTTAATTTATATTTTAGGTATTTTTTATCAATAATTGCTCACTTTATTTTATATTTTAATATATATATTGAATCTTTCTTTATATTATGTCAATACATTAGATGTTGGTCTCATAATTTTATTAAATGTTGAGTGCTTGACATATTATTATTTTTATTGTATTATATATATATGTGTGTCAAATTGTATATCATGCATCATTTTTATTATCAATATGTTTAAATATACGATGAATTACATGTTTATGTGTTTTTACCTATTCTTCTTAAATATATATCGTGTTTTATGCATATTTTACTTATTTAAAATTTGCCATGTTTCTTATATGTATATGTTAGTTAATGTATGATATTTATGCTATTGTGCTTTTATTTACCTATTACTATAACATGTTATCTTGTATGTTATGCTAATATGCTCCTTCATGCATCGATCTAAAAAACGAGACTTTAAAGTTTTCAAAAATAAAGGCAATACTTGGTGTTTGGAAATTTCGAGAAAAGTAGTGCCCTAACTTATTGGGTTGCCACTTTTCTCGTTGAGTTCAAATAGTCAAGCACCCTTCTAAGTTTTTAAGGTTTTCTAAGTGCAAGCAACTGTCTTGGAACTCCAAGGTGTTGTGTCCTAACTTACTGGATATGGCGTTTCGTTGTTTCGAGATAGGGATTTCCAACAAGGCTAACTTAGTGTCAGATATCTTAAAAATATTATGTCCTAACTTATTGGATGTAATATTTTGATTTATTTGATACAAGTGAACCCTAATTTTCAAAATCAAAAATATTAAAAGAGGATTGCATCTTAAAATTTTTAAATTTCCGACATTAAAGACACTTGATAATCAATTAGGTACCAATTTTGGGCGTTACGAGGGTGATAACCCTTCCTCGTACGTAACCGACTCCCGAATCCATTTTCTCGATTTTTGTAGACCAAAATTAATGTTTTAAAACAAAACATTTTATAAGGTGATCCAATCACACCTAAAAAGATTGGTGGCGACTCCCGTTTTCGTTTTTTTAAAGTTGATTCCCATTTTCTAGAACTCGATTAAAAAAATAGTTTCGACAATGAGTTTTACAAAATTGGAAAGCAACAAATTAACATGGGTTGTTTCCCAAACCAGACTCTTTTCTTTCCAACATTGATGACAAAACTTCAACCTCTCTTTACATTGAAGGAAATGTGGTTTCCTAGTAAACTATCAAAATAGTCATTTTTGTTTACCTCAGGTTATATTTTGTCACTTATGTTTGAAATGTTACATTTTAGTCACTTATTTTAATGTGTTGTAACATTTTAGCCACTGAGCCGTTAATTTCCGTTAACGGTGTAGTAGTAAGCTGACATGGCATGTTAAATCATCATTTCAAACAAAAAATTTAGGTTAAATTATACAATTGATCTCTATATTTTTTTCTTTTTGAGCAATTTAATTTTTTTCTTTTATGTTCTTTTAAATTTCCTTTTTTTTCATTCTCTTCTATTCCTCCCTCTGTTTTCCTCACTTTTCCATCACTTTTAACGTAGCTTTTCTATATTTTTCATTTGTTAAAACTTTTTTATGTTTATGAAAAAAGAAAAGGCGAAAGCTGAAACCAAAATAAAACTTGCTTTGCATATTCTCACCCCACAATTATAAACCCTCATCGTCCATCATCACTTTAACGAACCAATTTGGATCTCTCAATGACCTAGTCCAGAAGCTCGCCTCACTCGAAGACCTCGCCAATCACGACTTATGGAAGTTCACCCTGAACAAAGTTTTTCGAGCCCATTTCTTTAACCTCTTAACCAACCCCTATGACCACCTTATCTATCCTACCTACAACATTCTCGCCCTCTTGAAGCTATGTTATTTCATGGATTCTTCAAACGAGCTCTACACTGTCAATGACTAAAACAACCACCATACAAAACTTACCCTTAACTTTACCCAAACTAGTTTAGTTCCATGCTCTCTTTCTCTCTTTGGTTCATCCATGCTCAGCTTCCAATCAAGCTTGCTTGAAAATATCGAAGAAAGCTTAGATTAATATTATCAGTTGCTTAATTTTATTCGTTAGAAAATGAAAGAAAAAGAAAGGAATAATCTACACAATTCTATAAAAGTTTGGAAATGAAAAAAAAATTATTTTGAATATAAAGAATTCAATTTATGTTTAGATTTGGTTAAGGATATTGTTTCTTATATTGGTTAATTAGATCCCATTTTAGTTTCAAAATTAGATTATATTCAAATCGAGATTTGTTTAAGAATATTTGATATTTGGTTTTGAGTGAAATTTAATTTAGGAACATGTGAAAGAAACAAGGACTTGGTCTATTTTGTGGGCAAAGATTATGTTTCTACAGTGAAGAATATGGAAGAGAGAAAAATAAAGAAGAAGAAGAAAATGAAAATAATGAAATAAAAAGAAAAATTAAATTTTTCAAAAATTAAAAGTATAGGGACTAGTTTTAACAAATGGAAAACATAGGAAAACTATGTTCAAAGAAATGGAGAAGGGAGAAAACAAAGGGAGAAGAAGAAGAAGAGAATGGGAAAAAAGAAGAAGAAAAAAAAGAAAGTTCAAAGAACATGAAGGAAAAAATTAAATTGCTCAAAATAAAACAAAAAAATTTAGAGACCAATTTTATAATTTAACCTAAAATTTTCGTTTGAAATGATGATTTAATGTGTCACGTCAGTTTACCGTTACACCGCTAACAGTAATTAACGCTTAGTGATTAAAATGTTACAACATAATAACATAAGTGACTAAAATGTAATATTTCAAATATAAATGACTAAAATGTAACCTGAGACAAATAAAAGTGATTATTTTAATAGTTTATCCTAAAAAAAAAAACCCAACCAACACTAATAAACTAAGAGTATAAAGCCATTGCAACCACAAAAGCTGAACGTTTTTGGGTCCGTACCCTTTTATTTGAGTTCCCCAAACCAAACTACCTTCGATTCTACGTTGGAGCAACTGATCTTTATGAAAATCCAGTTGCATGCATGAAACATATTGCACTAGGTTATCATTTTTGTTAGATAACTCTCTCATCTCAGTTCAAAACATCAATTTGCTGATGCTTTTTCTTTAATTCTAGACTGGGGGGACGTATACAGACTCTCAAAACTTCCATATCTGATAAAACCAATTCACCTTAATTGTGTAAATATTATCCCTAGTTTTTGAACATAATTATCCTTACCTTTCATGTTGGGTACAAGTAATCTTGATATTGCAAATATTGATTATATAAAGTTGTTCTTATTAGCATATTTTAATAAAACTACAATTCCAAAATATTATAAATTTAAATAGGGTAAACTACCCAGTTGGTTACCCAACTTTCATAAATTTTCATTTTAGGCACCAGATAATTAAGACACTGTCATTACATACTTTTATTATTTTAGTCACCCATCATTAATTAGTTATTATATACACTCATTTTAGTTATCCAATGTTAGTTTTCAGTTTGACTACTCATTTTATATTTTTCAGTTTTCTTTATTTTTTAAGAATTTGTTTTATTTTTTTTCCTAGAGGAAAAATTTTGGAATTTATAGGGAAAAATTTGGGTTAGAAAAACCAATCTATCTTTTTAATTTTTTTTCCTTTTAAAATTAATATAAATTCTTTTTAGTAGAAGAGAAGGGAAGGAAAAACCTAGGGTTTTATAGGAAATTATTTAAGTTTTTATAGAGCAAACTTTGATTTTTTACAATAAAAAAATTATCTTTTTAATTTCTTTTATTTTTTAGAATTAATTTTAATTTTTTAGTAAAAGAAAAATACTCTCGATTTCATCTAAACAGTTAAATAACTTAATTCCCTTTAAAAGTCATTTTTTAAATAAAAATAAAATTAAATCCAAAAAGAAAAGTGAGTGACTAAAATAAAAATTACTAAAGTTGAATAACTAAAAAGAGTGTATGTAATGGTAAATTGACAACAATTAATTAATTTAATAAAATTATGAATGACTAAAATAATAAAAATATGTAACGATGGTGCCTAAATTACAAAGCTTATTTTAATTTTAAAGCCTAAAATGAAAAAATATTTATATAAAAGATACTGGAAAGTAAATCAATAAAACTAATAAACGATATAACAAAAATGAACTTGAATTCATGCACAATGACACATTTTAAGTTGAGATCTGGAGACAATGTTGCAGTTGAACCTAAGCTATCTTATTCCCCCATTTTCATGGAATACTTGAAACATGAAGATTATTTAACTAACAATGCTCACATCCAATATACCGTGTAATTTCGGCTAATCAAGTAATGATTAAATTTTGTCACTTACTTCATCATCAATATATTCTCTCTCTCTTAGAGGAAAAGAAAAATAAATAAATAAATAAAAATGTTAAATTTTTTAATATTATAATCGCTTAATTATTCGTCTTAACTCGATTGGTATGAGTATTGTTGTCAATATAGAAAAATATGAATTCGAGTGCACTGAAACCTATCATCTTTCTTATTTATAAATTGAAGGACTATAAATACTTATAAATAATATATAAAAAAATTAAAAATGATCAAAATTTATAATCAAATTGTTATTTATCCTTATAATAACCCACCACTTAGCATAGATTTGGAAAGGTTACTAACTGTTTTGATTTTGTCTAACATCAGCAACACAAAAGGTATAAGCTGAAGCTTTAGGAAGTTAGAAGATGAAGCTTCAAAACTAAAATTGAATTTATATATTATTAGTATTTGAATATTAATAGTTACACATTTAAGTTTTAAGCAAACCAATTGAATTAATGGCTTGATGGGTTAAGAACCCTATGAAAATGTGTGGCCAGGATTGCTCAAAACAATTATTTTCCTTTCATATTTCACACATCTCCAAATCAATCAATTACGAGGCAGATAAGTTAGCTAAAAGGTAGGTGCTCTTAGGTCCTCTAATTTCTTCTCTCTTCTTCCTAAGTAGATAATGCGTGAAATGTGTTTATATGTAAATTGATTTATTAAAGTTTTTATGTGTGAATTGATTTTGTATGGTGTATATTTGCAAGTTCTCTATAAAGTATTTAAGTTTGAACTAATTTATAAAATAATAATATGCCTGTTCCGTAAATTTATGAGTTGTATTGACATGCGAACTATGTCAATATGCAAACTGCATCAACATGTATATTATAATAAAAATACAAGTTGTATTGTTATAATATCTTATAATTCAGATCTGACGATTGAACTAAATGAAAGATGTTACACTTGAAAAAAAATAGTCACAAACCACTACAACCACATCCATACCTATGTTTGTAGAAGTAGACAACAACTACTGTTAACTTCTCAATCTCAACCAAAGTCACCCTACAAAATGGCAGGAAGCAAACACCATAATCGTTGACTATCTACTGAATGTCCCGACCAAATCAACGTTTGCCAATAAATGTATATACATGTAATGCACCAAACTCGAAAACTTTTATGGCAACAACTTTCCTTTGATTATGTATGACATGTTAGCTTTGGATATTGATTCATTTAATAGCAAGTTGTATTAACATATGGAAATGAATTGATTATAGTTTTCAACCTGGATTTCACCCAACACTCCTTAATTTTATTATTCTCTGTGAGAATTGCACCCAACAATTAGTAGAGTACATTGTACAACTTGAATAAACATAATATTGTTATTTGTTGTTTGTCGAATGGAAGGCTCGTAAGCTATATCTTTGCTTCATCACATGGAAAATGGAAAATATGCATCTCTAGCCTTCATATTTTAACTAAGACGAGAAACAACTTCAATCCAATTTCAAGCTAGAACATTTTAAATATAATATATAAACCAACCCTCTGTAACTAGTCTTTGATTCACTCATCCGGGTACCAAATTCCAAATGATGGCAGGCTTAAAAATGTTCATGCTATAAATAATTTCAGAAAATATTAATATTTGTTTTAATACAATCTAAATAGATAGAATTTAATAAAATGAGTAATCATACATGTTGAAGGCATCTTGAGCTACGTGATTTTGTTGTCTTAACTAAGCTATTTTACTAGATATTTAAGTTAAATTAAAGGAATTAGGTATGAGAGTTTAAGATTTATGGTTGAAGTATAAGAGGAGAGAAGAAGACCCTTGAATTAAATTGATAGGTTGGGCCTACGAGCAGCAACTACCCGAATCAGTAAATTTAGCTTGACCTCAACATTGAGATCAAGCTAAAGGTAAAATTAAAGTAATTTCTAATCAAAATCATCTCAATCTCGACGCCAACAAATGTTGAGGTAAAACTAGTTTTACTTATCTGTACATTGAGAGATACATATTTCATGGAAATGCTCAAAAATCTAAATACTCAAAGATGTTAAAATAGAAAAAAAATAGAAAAAATGAAAAATACATTAATGATTTAGTAAAAATTGAAGAAAACTAAAATATTATTATAAAAATCTCTTTGAATAAGTCTTTAATATTTTAATTTTGAAAATATCAAGGGGTGAATTTGTGATGTCCTTATCCAACTCGATCGCTGAGTTCGGGCATGGAGTGTCACAATTGAACCGATTTGATGTAACAACAAACTTTAATTAGAAAATTTACCAAAAGACTTCATTACGAATATTTCTTACAGCAATAACCTTAAACCAAACATAACTTAACTATCTTGAAAATTCAGATTCTGAGAAAACTACTTATTTACAATATATATGTCCCTGAGGCGAAGCCTATGAGGGTACCTTCTTATGTGCATGACATTTTATTGACAATGTTCCTTGGTTTTACAAGGTTTGCCATGACCCCTCTTCAAGTTTCTTATTCACCTAATGAGTCTTACAAACATAAGCCAAAATCTTGTAAGTTCAAAAAACCTAGTGAGTTTTTTTTGCTAATATATATATATATATAACTAAGCCCCCTTCTTGTTAAGGTATTAACTAAAAAGGTAAGAAACACGCTAATTTCCTATTTTAATTAGACGTTTGTGCTTTATCTAGAGTGGTGAACTTCGATACCACTTTCACATTTTTTTATTAGCAGATGAATAGCTAAATGATCATTACTTGGTCGAGCTTATGACCAGCTGGCTGATTTGGCGATCTCTAGATGATTCATCATACTTACGGATTCTTACTTTTACCCTGCACAATTTTACCTTTTTTTCTCTTTTCCACAAATTTATGGTCATGAACAACCATTTACCTTTATCCTAACTCGTAAACCCATAATTTCAAAACTTAGCAAGTTGTTGCCCACATCGTCATCCTTGAACGTAAGTTTGATTGTACGCTCTATCTTTAATAGAACTCCCATTACATGGTACCCTTTAGTGTTGGAAAATCAGGTTTGGAAAACGCAGTAGAAAATAAATTTAGGGAAAAATTAGAGTTTTAAATTTTTTTTTCAAAACAAGAACTTGGTTATGATAACTAAAGTAAAAAATACTTAATCAAAATTGTACCTTTTCGATTCATCTAAGATGAACGCTTCGACCGAGTAGATTTTTTTGCTATCCTCAAGCTCATGTCTGTCGAGTGTGGGCTCGCTTTGAATAAAAAAAATTTCACAAAAATTACTAGTGGGCTAATTTCGCAATTTCTCTAAACTTTTGGGCCAAATTGTAAATAAAAAATATCTCTAGAAATTTTCTGAAATAATATCTTCAGAAAATTTTCTCTCTACAACTTTCTCTTGAATTCAAGTGTGTGAAATAATGACCGAAAACTCTCTTTATATAGGGAGAGTTTAGAGAGTTTAACTATAATTAAACTTAATCACTTTAATATTAAATTAATATAATACTTATCAAGATAAATATTAGACTAAATTTATTATTAAATTAATAGAATATTTATCTATAAGATAAATATTAAATAACATTTAATATAAGATAATCACTTTAATATTAAATTAATAAAATACTATTAAGATAAGTATTGAATTAAATTTAATATTAAATTTATTAAAATAATATTATTTTTGGAATAGTTAACTTGAAATAAATTCTCTGGTAGAGCCCCAGTAGGAGTGTAATTCTTCCATTGCTCAACCACTTAAGACCCACCATTGTCGACCATTTGTCAGCCACTGGAATGTCGCCATTGTAGTCACTAGCACCCCAAGCTGGTTAGGGTTTTGTCGATTTGGTCCAGGCCCAATTTACGATCTCAGTCCAATTTTCAAGTTCAATTATCCAATGGACCAATTGTCTGACTTGAAAATTAATTTCCAAAAATATCATATTAAATTTAATTAATTTGATTAATTTAATTTTACTTAATCAAAATTAATTTTCCCAAAAATCACTTAGATTTTCAAAATTAATTTTTCAAGAAAATTATTTAATCAAATTCTCTAGTTGAACAATTCTTACGACCACCCAATTTAATTTCACATCGAGCAAATCAACTCAATTAAATTATTTCCAAAGTCGTAGAACTTTCTTCTGATTCAAATGCAGTTCGATCGAACTTTTGTTAAGCTAGCAGGGGACCAATCAAACATATACAATTAGGTTCTAGTAATTGTAATTATATTCAGAAGCATCGTTCTAATAATTCGCAATTGCTTAATCATAGAGTCAGTCCACAAAAAGTACCATGATTGAAAACTCCTTATTGTATACTCTTTACAAAAGCAATTCATCCAATTGCTTTCTCCAATGACCTTAACATGTGTGTGTTACCCTCATATGATATCCTTGATTCTTTTGAGTTAAATTCGTTCACTCAATACAATCCTATTTTATCTCATTGTCACCATTGTATATTCTTAATGATTAATATGATCACTATCAACAAATGACTGTGATAAGTTGCTCGTTCAAGAACAAGCAACCCGTGATCATGTTCCATGTTTATCAATCCACGCAATGCCAAAGAGAGGGTATCATTAACTCTTTAATTGAGTTATGAATTCCACTGTTGCTAGTAAAGTCATGCTATATACAATTCATGTACCCAACATATTGCCTATTGGCTTGATCATCTTTAGAGCATAAGCCTCCAGTTATATCAAAGCACATGAGTTACATATGCATGGTCACTGACTAACTCAGGATTTAGGTAAATCACACCATGAATTTCACAATTAAACAGATTCAGAATTAATTCATCTTGGGTCTAGTCCAATGTATCATTCTTCCAATGAATACATCTATGTCTCTACCCATGGAGCCAACTGCACCAATATCCAAGACTACCCATCTCCTCAATTGGAATCATAGACGACATAATAATCCTTCTAAGTATTTCAATCAGATGCTCATTTTGATTCTTTTACAGGATTAGGGACTTGTTTAGATTATCTACTGAAGTAAATTGTCTTTCTCTTAATGTAAATGTAACACCCTGAATTTGGGCCTAGAAGTTTTGGGCCTTAAGCATGGAAGCGTTTGAAGGCAGCTTATAATATTTTTTTGTGCATGTAAATTTCATTAATGAAGGCTTGTTTTAGTGGTTAAATGTGCTGAGAAGTGTTGGAGAAGTCCTGGGTTCAAACCTGGACTCTAGCAAAAATTTTGGTTTAAGGTGAATCAAACCCTGGGTGTAGTAGGTAGGCCTTAAGAATATTGTTGGAGAAATTGTGACACAAAAAGCATTGTGGCTTAGTGGCAAGTAGCGTGTGGAGCATTTAAGGGGAGGCATGGGTTCGAATCCCATGGCAAGCAAAGAGCATTTATTTTGCTAACAGGGGGCGGCAAGAGTTGGTGTTGAATTTAAACTCTGATGATGGAGGGATCCCACATCGGGAAGCTAACATAAGAGTGGATGCGAAGTTGGCTTTAAATAGAGAGAACCATGAGGAGAGTAAAGGTACTCTTCTTGGCTGATCCCTTTCGCTTTGTGGCGTGCTCGGTTGGGTTGGGCGCCGGCTAAGAGTGCTCGGAGCGTGGATTAACTCCAGTCTTCAATCAGGTGTGTATTTCTCACTACTCTAGCTGTATGATGACTACTTCGGGCCGCGATGGGCCGAAAGGGGCCATGTAGGCCCAATGGGCCTATGGGCCCAATAGGATAAGTTGTTTGATTATGTAGTAAATATTGGACTAGGCTAGGAGAATCTCATATCTGTGGCTAGATTTGGGCTAAAAGGGCCACACGAGCGTGTGGGCCCATTTGGGCTGAGAAGGGCTTTAGGCCCATTCGTATTGTTATCCCTGTTTAGAATACTTTAGTTTACCAAATTACTGAAATACCCTCGACTTGTAAAATTACCAAAGGACCCTCGATTTATAAAATTACCCAAATATCCTCGATTTGTAAAATTATCGAAATACCCTCAATTTGCAAAATTACTAAAATACCCTCGATTTGTAAAATTACTGAAATACTCCTGTAAGATAGAATTACCATTTTACCCTCTATTTACAGAATTACCGTTTTACTCTCGATTTATAGAATTACCATTTTACCCTCGATTTATAGAATTACCGTCTTACCCTTGATTTATAGAATTACCATTTTACCCTCGATTTACAGAATTACCATTTTACCCTTGATTTACAAAATTATTGAAATACCCTTGGTTTACAAAATTACCAAAATACCCCTGATTTGTGAAATTATCGAAATACCCCTGTAGGGTAGAATTACCGAAATACCCTTGTAGGGTAGAATTATCGAAATACCCTTGTAGGGTAGAATTACCGAAATACCCTTGTAGGGTAGAAATGCCGAAATACCCCTGTAGGGTAGAATTACCGAGATACCCTTGTGGGGTAAAATTACCATTTTGCCCCTAGGGTTTTAATTGACTGTTTTGCCCTTGTGGGCAAGTGATTGACTTGGATTGTGTGGTTGACGGATTTGATTGTGAATATATGTTGGTCATATGAATGACTTGTCTGTGATTGTTTGATTCAAATATGGGCATGATATTCTGATTCTGTATGTTGCATGCCATGACATTTATATCTGTTGCATGGGTTATGGGTTATATTGATGGAGGAAGTACTGAAAGTGGCTTGCCCACGTACTGGAGGCTTTGCCTCAACTTACTGATAACTGAGCAGCAATGTTGCGACTGTGGAGTGTAGGGCTGGGTGGGTTGAGCTATTCCCAACGTGGAGTGTAGGGTTGGTACGGGGGTGTATACGGCTGGATTGGGTTGGGATTGCATTCACATTCTGATTTTGATTCTGTTACGTGATACTAATTCTGATTCTGATTCTGATTCTGATTCTGTCACCTGATTCTGATTCTAATTCTAGTTCTGATAATGTTTCTTATTCTGTAATGGGTTAAAGCCCATCTGGTACTGTCTGTTATAATGGGCTAAGGCCTAATTGATACTGAAACTGTAAGTAGGGCTGAGGCCAAACTTTTAATTCTTTTATATGACTGACTGTTCCTTTTATATAGTAGGGGATTTCACATTGAGTTTTCGTAAACTCACCCTGTTTATTAACCTTTCAGGTAATTTCCAGCCTTAGACGGATCGGAGCTGCGAGGAGCTCGGAGGAAGTCACACACACTATTTATTTTATAGTTTTGATTATTACTTTTAAATGTTTTATGTGGGTTGTAGTAAAGCTGTTGTAATTTTCTGGATTTCAAATTTGAAATTTTACTTATTTTTCTTATTGTTGCTAGTATTAGAACACAGTTTTCCAAAGCAACTACTGTTGTTCAAAACATCACGTATCCGCAATTGTTTTTAAATCAAGCTTCCGCAACTGCCAAGATTTTTACAAAGTTGTTACGAATGTTATTCAGCTGAGGTTTTTAACAAGGTTTAAAAAGGGTATAAGTTTTTAATTATTAAGAAGGGTTTTTAATGGAAACATGGTTTTCGAAAAACACTTTAATGTGACATGCCAGATTCGAGCGAAACTTCTAGGCCGAGTTTGGGGTGTTACACTAAATGTCTTTATAGTGCCACTTATCATTTGTTTGAACTTAGACAATCAGTGAGCTAATATTTACTTGTCACAATTTGACTATTCATGCAAAGTATGAAAGAAGAAAGTACAAAAGACATAATAGTGAAATGTGAAATCAAATTTATTTATTTATTCATCGTTCAAATAAATAGAAAATAGATAAATGTTTACTACAATATGGGCACATTTCCCAACAATTAGCTAGTTCTCTTATCTCATAATATTTCTAGTGTATTTACTGATATTCCACTCATAAGGCCACTAGTAAAAACCCATGCCACACTGGCAAACTTAACCCTATTTCATTTTTTCTTCTTCTACCTTACATTCGGGTTGAAATGTTGTTTATATTACTCCCTTATAAACTGCCCTATTTGCGATACCTTTCTTTTAAGGTGTAACATGATCATCTGCAGTGGACTATTTTGGCCTACAATTTATAATAGATTGTTATCTAAAAGACCATTTGAGTTTACGATCTCGGTTATGCAATGGTTCCCTACGAAACTAAGTCTATGGTAGGTATACTCGCAATAGATTCTCCCCACAGAGGAATAGTCTTAGCAAACATAATTGTCACTTGGATAATCCTTATTAGTACATCTTTCTATCAATAGGTTCTAACTAACCCCTCTTTACAGATTAGACTATCCAGAGTACATACGATTGAACCACCTCATATAAACTATGTTTTCAACGGAGCCTTATACTAGAAGTGAATCTCTCATTACTCTTCCACGCCCTCTCTCTAACATACAAAATTTCTTTGAGCACTTTCAAACGGTTCTTAATGGTGGATCCTTATCTGTGATCCTTGGATAAATCCTATTTCATTTTTCTATATACAAGACATTACTGGCTAGCCGTTCTCATATCTTATTCTTGTTGGGTTACCACCATGTGCCCTATCGGCTTCCATGTTTACCGTTTTGGTAGACTTTTCCCCATTTCTATTACTTTTGTCTTTTTTGGTAGATTCTTCAAACCCATTGGCTAGCTATTGCTTGTAGCCACTTGAAATTTTCCTTTTAACCTTTTTTTCCTCATTTGCATGATTTTTCATTATTACCATCTTGGTGGACTGTCCCGCATTTATTTTCCTGGTAGACTCTATGTGCTGTCATAATCGAACTATGGTCTTACACATCATACCCCATGTTTAATATTCTGATGGACTCTCTATATGGTCATACCGAGCTATGGTCTTACACATCATACACCATGTTTAATGTCCTAGCAGACTCTCGATGTTGTCATAATCGAGCTATGGTTTTACACATCATACTCCATGTTTAATGGCCTGGCAGACTCCCTATGTTGCCATAGTTGAGCTATGGTCTTACACATCACACCCCATGTTTAATGTCCTGGCAGACTCTCTATGTTGCTATAGTCGAGCTATGGTATTACACATTATACCTAATACAACCCATCCATTTTGTCTTACTTCTAATCTTTATGCTCAAACACCATAGTGTCTTCTCTGCAAGGCTTGGAGCTTTGCACATCACATTTTGCACCCAACAAATTTCAAATTTACGATAACGAAAATTCCATTTCCCAAACCATCCACTCAATCCCCCACATTGCCAAATCCTAACTTCATCTAACCCATCAATAAGTTTCCTTCCATACTCCACCGTTATGAATATGCAATACATTTATTTCATAAACATATTATCATATAGTACGCTACTTTTTAGTTATGGAATCATAACCATTTCATGCATATAGGAATACATTGTGGATACTTACATACCAACGCAATCTTATACAAGCATAGCATTCTCAATCAACAGAGATCATGCATCATCATAGAATTCTCTCTTAACTCAACACATATTCACGTCAGTCATACATCATCCTAGAAATGGAGTATAGAAATTCGCTTGATACATCTTTTCCTCCTCAGCTTAGCTTTTTTAAATGCTAGAGCTTTTATTCTCCTAGCGTTTAAGCATTACCACCAACTTCATAAGTTCAACTCAACATTCCAACTAAAAATCTCTGTTTCCAAAAACATGCAAAACCCCCTCAAAGGCTTTGAAAATTCTTAACTCTATTTCTCAAATTTACGAACACTAAAAGACTTAGAAGCTTACCAGTCCCTTTACTTATCTATCTTCTTAACTCAATCTTCACAAATGTGGCTCCATGTAGAGTTCTCTTACCTTCTTTTTCTTTTTCAGAGTAAATGGAGAAGATGAGTGAGGGAACAAAACAAGGTTGAGAAGAATTCATGTAACACCCTCTAACCCCAAACTGTTACCGGAACGAGGTTATGAGGCATTACCGGACATATCAGACAACTTACGAATAATTTACACTTAATATAACTTTCATAGTATAATATAATAATTAAGTCCCTATCTTGAACTCTCGAAGTTCAAACACGTATTAAAAGTAGAACGGGACTTGTTTGAGTATTCCAAATTTTTTTTTATAAAAATTTCGGCAACATTTTCTGCTTATTTTTACCTAAACCTCCTGCAAATTCAAACCAAAACAACTAACACCAATATTTCACATTCATATAACTAATATTTCTATCATTAAAAAAATTTTAACTTAATAACTATCATAGCATCATTCAAAATTGATTAAAAACTTCATTCATTTAACAACTTAATGTTCATGTATCAAAATATAATGTACTTTCCTTACCATTTCATTTAACCATCTAAATTTTATAATTCATCCTTCACTACCCAAAGTAATATACATATTCAAGTGACTAAACAACACCTATGTACATGCCACCTATACCCAAAAGAAAAATATACATCACCAAATTTGTGTGGGGGGCCGGGATTGTTCTGGATGCTGAGCCGAAACACTTGACTTCTACTAACCTGCACACGGAAACAACCGTACGCTGAGTATGGGTATACTCAGTGGTATTACTATAAATCAAGACTATTTAATATTAATAAATTACAAACATCAACCATAAATTTTATAATTATTTAAACTACTTTTATATATAATTATTTTACTTCATAAATCTTAAATTCATAATTCATTTTTCTCATACTAACTCAATTCATAATTTAGTTCATACATTCTTTCTCGTACTTTTCAATAGTGCTAAAACAAATAATCTCATTTTCAAAATTTCATTTCAATTATTTACCCTATTAACAAAGCTCGGACTATGACAGATATGCGGATTCCATCCAAACACACCAGAATATCCAACCCAAACACACCCGAAATATTGTAAATCCTCCATAACACACTGGTATAATATATCCTCCCAAACACACCAATAAGGCATTAAATGCCTATTCGGATAAACCAAAGTATATAATAACAGAAACATCTTCTCGGCCGAACTACAATCTCTTCATCACATCACAAATCCAATGGCATGCCATTTGTATCGAATCTAGTCCGACAAGTTAATAGGGTATTATTTTACTTTTTCCAATTTCAATTTCATTTACACAAAAATTTTCAATACTCATTCAATTCAAATATCTATTATCTTAATTCATATACAAATTAATTTTCACACAAGTGTATACCATCAACACCATACAATTGTCACCATTTATTTATTTTTCAATCAATACACTTTTCAAATAATCACATACTTACCTCAAGTCTTACTTACCATACATAACAATTAAAATTTCAGCAATCAATAATAATTAAATTTTGAATTATAGTAATACACACCGTAATTCTCCCGTTTTAGTCCTCGATGACTTTCTCCTTTCCTTTCGATGCTGATGCTTCAGGTTCTTTGTTGGCTACGAAAATAATAGTAATTTACATTATTATTTACAGCATTAATTATAATAAATAATTAAATTTCTAAACAACTCCTACCTTATTCCCAATTTAATCCTAACTAAACTTAATTATTTTCTTAATCCAATTCACTCTCTTTTTCTATTCAAATTTTGTCTAAACTTATATTTAACTATAAAATTTCCAGCATATTTCCCTAATTTCGAAATTTCTTCAATTTAGTCCCTACAACATAAAACTTATAGCCTATTTTACAATTTAATCCCTTAATCAATTCTAACTTAGAATTCATTCAATTAAATCCCTAATTCCATAATTTTTCCAACATGAACCCTACTTGGAAACATATGAACTCTTGAACTATCAACTTAATTTCATCAAAATCTTGTTTCAAAGCTCCTAAAACATCAAAATTAACTAAAAATGACTTAATTGAGTTACCAAATTAACTCCAAGCTTCAAATCCTTAGTTTTCTCTTTTATTTTTCTTTCCCTTTTTCTTTCTCTTTTTCTCCCCTGCTTCCCGTTTTCAATTCTGTTTCTATACCCTTTTGTTTCTTTATTTCTTTAATTCTTTTATACTTTATTATTTTATTAACATAATATAATATTAATATAATATATTAAAATATCTTTTACTTTAATATTAAGTAAATTAATAATTATATAACAAGTGTACATATTTATATTATTACAAATGTCATTATCAAATTTGCTTATTAAATAAAAATCTCATGATTTAATTAATACAATTAATAATTATAAAATATCTTTATACTTAAATTATAAGTAATTAAATATTTAAATTACAAATGTACCAATACAATTCTTACACATGTATATTTTATTACCATACAATTGTCTTCTTTTTAATTTATTTATAATATATTATCAATTAAATAATCATAACAATTTAATATAAAACCATAATAATAATCATTATAATATATAAAACCTAAAAAAAATCTTTGATTTTATTTCACCAATATGCCACCTCATTTGTAGTCAATGGCTTAATTGCCATTTTAATCCTTTTTATTTTCTATTGCTTTATAATTAAACTTTTACCCTTTATTCAATTTAATCCTTTTTATTACTTACTCTAAATTAAGCTAAATTCACTTAATTAGATCCTAATTAGACACACCACTAGGCTCATAAATATTTTTAATAATTATTTTCGAACTTATTTCACTAAGACGGAGGCCCTATAGCTCACTTTTCCGGTGCCCGTGAATTTCAGGTCATTACATTTCTCACCCCCTTAATAAATTTCGTCCTCAAAATTTACCTGAGAAGAGATGAGGATATTGTACTCTCATAGTTTCCTCTGGTTCCCAAGTCACTTCTTCAACATTATGATTTCTCCATAGGACTTTCACTAAAGGAACCTTTTTATTTCTTAATTCTTTCACTTCTCGTGCTAAAATTTGAACCGGCTCTTCTTCATATGATAGATCAGGTTGAACTTCAATATCTTTTGTAGAAATTATATGAGAAGGATCTGATCTATATTTCCGTAGCATCGAAACATGAAAAACATCATGAATCCTTTGTAATTCAGAAGGTAAAGCCAATCGATATGCAACTGGTCCAATTCTTTCCACTATTTCATACGGCCCAATAAAACGTGGGGTCAATTTACCTTTCCGACCAAATCTCAAAACTTTTTTCCAAGGAGAAACCTTAAGAAATACTTTGTCTCCAACTGAATATTCAATGTCCCGACGTTTCAGATCAGCATAAGATTTTTGTCTGTTAATCTCTGTTGAATCTTCTTGACTGTTTCTTCTGTTTCACGAATCAATTCCGGCCCAATTACTTTTCTTTCATTCAACTCCGTCCAACATACTGGTGATCTACATTTTTGACCATATAACGCTTCATACGGAGCCATCTAAATACTAGATTGGAAACTATTATTATAGACAAACTCAGCTAGTGGAAAATATCGCTCCCAACCTGCTTCAAAATCAATAATACAAGCTCGAAGCATATCTTCTAGTACCTGAATTACCCGTTCGGACTGTCCGTCAGTTTGGGGATGAAAAGCTGTATTGAAACTAAGTCTAGTACCCAACGACTCATGTAACTGTCTCCAAAATCTCGATGTGAACCGATGATCTCGATCTGAAATTATTGATATCTGAATGCCATGTAGTCTAACAATTTCTTGAATATACACGTCTGCAAGCTTCTGCAATAACCAATCTGTCCTGACTGCTATAAAATGTGCTGACTTGGTAAGTCTATCAACTATCACCCAAATAGCATTCTTTTTGCTTGCTGACAATGGTAATCCCGTAATAAAATCCATCGTGATGCGATCCCATTTCCATTCAGGAATATTAATAGGCTGAAGCAATCTAGTAGGAACCTGATGTTCTGCCTTTACCCGTTGGCAAGTCAAACATTTACTTACAAATTCTACTATGTCTCTTTTCATCCCTGGCCACCACTATAATTCTCTTAAATCTCGATACATTTTCGTGCCTCCGGGGTGCATAGCAAATGAACTATCATGAGCTTCCCGTAGAATTAACTCTTTAAGCTCAGAAATATTTAGAATACAAATCCGATTTTGAAACCTCAAGCATCCACAATCATCAATACTAAAATTTTCTGCTGTGCCATTCTGTACCATATCTCTTTTCTTCAATAATTTGTCATCTTCCAACTGAGCTGATCTAATCTGATCAAACATTACCGGTTTTACTCTTAATTCAGCCAAAAGACTCCCATCATCAGTGATACTAAGCCGTGCAAACATTGCTCTTAATTCAATTACAGCTTTTCTGTTTAATGCATCAGCTACAACATTAGCTCTTCCCGGATGATAGTCTATAACACAATCATAATCTTTCAGAAGCTCGATCCAACGCCTTTATCTCAAAGTCAATTCCTTCTGAGAAAGAAGATACTTCAAACTCTTATGATCAGTATAGATGTAGCATTTTTCACCATAAAGATAATGTCTCCAAATCTTCAATGCAAAAATCATAGCTGCTAACTCAAGATCATGAGTGGGATAATTCCTTTCATGTGGTTTCAATTGACGAGATGCATAGGCTACTACCTTCCCATCCTGCATCAATACACAACCCAAACCACTCAAAGAAGCATCACTATACACTACAAAATCTTTACCCGATTCTGGCAATGTCAAAACTGGTGCCTCGGTTAACATTTGCTTCAATGTTTCAAAACTTTTCTGACACTGATCATCCTAAATAAAAGGAACATTCTTCTGCAGTAGTTTAGTCATTGGCAGTGCTATCTTCGAGAATCCATTTACAAACCTCCTGTAATACCCAGCTAAACCGACAAAACTGCGTACCTCCGATACATTCTTTGGCGCCTTCCACTGAACAATTGCTTCGATCTTCTTTGGATCAACTCTAATCCCGTCAACAGATACTACATGTCCTAAAAATACAACCTCTGATAACCAGAATTCATATTTACTAAGCTTTCCATACAACTGTTTCTCTCGCAAAATTTGTAGAACTATTCGAAAATGCTGATCATGTTCTGCCTCTGTCTTCGAATATACCAATATATCATCAATGAAAACCACCACAAATTAATCTAAATATGGCTGAAAGATACGATTCATGAGATCCATAAAAGCAGCTGGGGCATTTGTTAACCCAAATGGCATTACCAAGAACTCATAATGGCCATACCTCGTACGAAAAGCTATTTTTGGTACATCACTTTCTTTTACCTTCAACTGATAGCAACCCGACCTTAAGTCAATCTTCGAAAACACAGAAGCTCCTCTCAACTGATCAAATAAATCATCAATGCGAGGCAACGGGTACTTATTTTTAATTGTTACCTTGTTCAACTGTCGGTAATCAATACAAAGTCGCATAGAGCCATCTTTCTTTTTAACAAACAATACTGGAGCTCCCTAGGGTGAAATGCTTGGTCTAATAAATCCACGATCTAGTAAATCTTGTAACTGCACCTTCAACTCTTTCAACTCAGTGGGCGACATTCGATACGGAGGTATAGAAATTGGTGTTGTACCTGGATACACCTTAATAGTAAATTCAACCTCTCTATCAGGTGGTAAGCCCGATAATTCTTCTGGGAATACATCTGGAAACTCACATACAGTCCTAATCCGACTGCACTGACTCCCAACTGAATCAGAATTAATAACGTATGCCAAGTATGCTTGTAACACCCCGTACCCAACACCATTTCCGGGGTCGGACACGAGGGGTTAACAGACTTAATTCACTTATTTTCACAGTCCATTTTAAAAATTTCCAGACTAGCTGGCTAACTGCGTCACTATCACCTTAAAAATCATATCTTGAGTTCCAAAACTCAAAACTCATTTTTGTAAATTTTCCCTGAAACTAGACTCATATATCCATCTACAAATTTTTTTCTAGAATTTTTGGTCGGGCCAATTAGTACAGTTTATTAGTTAAAGCCTCCCCTGTTTTAGGGTTCGACTGCTCTGATCTTCATGCATTACGACTTATATATCTCCCTGTACAGGGCTTCAATACTTATGCCGTTTGTTTCTAAAGAAACTAGACTCAAAAAGGAATCTATACATATATGGCATGACTTCTAACTATCTCTGGTTAATTTATAATGAATTTCCTAAGTCCAAACAGGGAATCCAGAAACCGCTCTGGCCCTGTTTCATGAAAACTTTAAAATCTCATAAAATACTGTTCATATGATCGTTTCATTACTTCCCTATGAAAATAGATTCATCAAGGTTCAATTACATAATTTATTCACTATTTAATTCCATTCTTACTATTTTTAGTGATTTTTCAAATCCACACCACTGCTGCTGTCAGCATCTGTTTTTAAGATAAACCTTACCTATTTCATGGTTTTCCATGAATCAACTAGAGTTTGTCATACATAGCATCAAAATAATCATAATTAACCATTCCCAATGGCTAATCGTTACCAAACATTTCCATACCTCTCAATGAACAACATACAAGACGATTATAATGCTATGCTCAAAGTGTATATAAGCCATTCTCGCATGGCTATCCAAATTTATACAAAACCAAAGGGCACATGACCAACAACAAAAGGGTAGTCCTATACATGCCATTTTCAGAGTTCAACCAAAAGTGTACCAAAAGGGCTTTGATAGTGTGGACGACTTCGACTTCAACAATCCCGAGTCCGATAGCTGACGAACCAAAATCTATAAAACAGAGAATCAAAGAAACGGAGTAAGCATTTAATGCTTAGTAAGTTTTGAGCCATGAAATTAGACACAACTAAAGTATAGCATTCATATGGCTAAACGGATAATTTCTTATGCACAAATTCTCAATATCATACTTACTTCACATTACCAACCCTTATATTCATACACAAAAGATCAACTTAGCCAAAGGTCGGAAGCTCATTAATTGACTGAGCGATTAATATTTCAAGGGAATTTACTACTCCAATGCATATACGAAACGTACCTCATCATTGGGATTTACGAGCATATCAATTTAAATTATTACAGCAAGATCGCTCATTCCCAAACCAAGTACCTTCGGAGTTTAGCCGGATATAGCTACTAGCTCAAATGCCTTCGGGACTTAGCCCGGTTATAGTAACTCGCACAAATGCCTTCGGGACTTAGCCTGGTTATAGTAACTCGCACAAATGCCTTCGGGACTTAGCCCGGATATAGTAACTCGCACAAATGCCTTCGGGCTTAGCCCGGAATTAGTCACTAGCACAAATGCCTTCGGGACTTAGCCCGAGTATCAATCCGAATATCCATGCACATATCAATAAATCATGACACATCAATATTTCATTTTCATAACTAGAGTTCAAACACAATTCAATTATTAAGCATTACATTTTCAACTCAATAGCCACATACGAACAGCATGATTCGGCTTGCTTCATGACATGATTTCTATGCACATACGGCTACCCATCATATGTATAGACTAATTAACTCACATATGATTCAAGTAGAATCATTATATCACCGTATATTGTTATAATTATACATCATGACTTAATCAAATCGTAAACTAAGTTTCACTACTCGAAAACTTACCTCGGATGTTGTTGAACGATTTCGATGGCTATTCGATCACTTTTTCCTTCCCTTTATCCGATTTAGTTCCCCTTTTCTCTTGAGCTTAATATTAACAAATAAATTGATTTAATCATTTTGAACATCAAAGAGGAATTTAAGGTACTTAGCCCTTATATATTAGGCATTAGAATCATATATGTATGAAATCACGAATCAAATTCAACATATTAGCCAATATTCTCCTTAGCCAAATTTTCTAAGTCAAGATAAAGCCATCAATATGCTTACCTATGGCCGAACATACACATCAACCTATGTACTCATTCATGTGGCCGAATATGCAGGTCTATGTTGAGGCCGATTGTATACTTAATACATTCTACAAATATGGTCACTTGTATTGACTAAATACCATTTTGTTTCAAGTTCAAAACTCGGCTAATACACATATATACACTAGAAATCAAATACTAACATTTGCACTTCACCTTAATAGCTAGCTTAGAAAACCTTGATTTAACACATAATTGTTCATAACACAATTTAAGCATACTCTCCATTCCATCAATTCCAAAACACATACATTACTCAATAATGTTCAAACTTATATTCGGCCTTAGCACACAACTTGCTAGCCGATTCTTCTCCATCTAGCAACTAATGCACATATGTGCTCATTTGTTAGACTCTACTTCATCTAACAATAACCATATTTCTCTTCTACCTCCTACCATGGCCGAATGCTCAAGATACCTCAATACCGAAACTTTTAACTTGGGTTGCTTAAAGAACTTGGTGATGAGTTAAAATTTATCTAACACCTCAAGCATCATAACACATCCATATAGCCAACATGCTAATAGTATCAAGGCTTCAACTAAAACTTTTGAAGCCTCTTAGTCGAATACTAACTCTCTAATAACCCCAAATCCCTCCATGAGATAGTTAGAATTTAGACTAATCATCCAAGGGATGTATGAACTTTCAAAGCAACATTAAACATACCTTAATCTAGTGAACCACCATAGCCAATTTTCTCCAAGCTCTTTCCCTTCCTTTCTTTCTTCTATTCGGCCAACTTGAACAACATGAGAGCTTTTTCTCTTTTTTTTTTCTTCAAGTCACAGCAATGGGGGGGTAAGGGGGAGACAACTTTGGTTTCATCACCCCTCCCTTTTCATTACTTAATTACTAACCCCTTTATTTTATTCTTTCTAACATAACACACTAACACAACATGTTCACAACATGTTTCACCCCATAGCATGGCCGGCCACTAGCTCAAAATTTGGGTAATTTGACATGCAAACCCATCATTTTCATAACATGCATTAATAGGCCACTTTACATTTGCCTAGCACATTTCTAAATTTTCTCACATAAGTCCTATTTAATAAAATTCACTTACAATTAACAAAATTCAAACATGAAATTTTCACACATGCATATATGCATATAATAAGCATCAACTATGACGGTTAATTATTTTTTTATGACTCGGTTTAGTGGTCCCGAAACCACTTTCCGACTAGGGTCAATTTAGGGCTGTCACAATGCTGGACAACCCTGCTGCAGTAATTTATTAGCCTTCATCGCTGAAATAATGCGTGTCGAACCACTGGTACGGATGCCATTCACTTCAATTCTATTCCCATTTTCTGTCTGAATACTAAACCTCTTTTTACAGCAATCCAAAACTACCCCATGTTCATATAGCCAGTCCATACCCAAAATGATATCAAAATCACCAAAAGGCATGATCAACAAGTCCACAAGAAACATTTTATCATGTATTATTAACGGGTACCTCCGACATACTCTATCTACTAACACCGTTTGTCCCAAATGGCTAGACACTTCTATAGAAACTTTAGACATTTCAGATTTTAATTTTCCCGATTCGACTAGTTTTGAATTTATATATGAGTGTGACGAACCCGGATCGATTAAAGCATAAATAGGCTTAGAATACAATAGAAATATACCTGTAACAACATCATGTGCATCACCCTCCTCACGGGTCCGGACTACGTACACTCTGGCCGGCACTCTAGCCTCTAACTGTTGTATAACTATATCGCTGTTTCTTCTGACACCTCCACCTCTAGACACA
Organism: Gossypium hirsutum; assembly: GCF_007990345.1. Classification (NCBI taxonomy): domain Eukaryota; kingdom Viridiplantae; phylum Streptophyta; class Magnoliopsida; order Malvales; family Malvaceae; genus Gossypium; species Gossypium hirsutum. The sequence goes on from NC_053425.1 coordinate 95,889,814, forward strand.
GAACCCGAACCACCCCTATTAGATCCTCTGCCACGAACAGTAGGTACTGATCTTTGAGATGTTGCAGGTGTGGCATTTTCACCTTTCGGACAATCTCGGATGAAATGATCTGTAGCCCCACATCGAAAACATCGTCGAGTTATCCTCCAACATTCACCTAAATGTTTCTTTCCGCAATGCTCACAGTCTGGAATTTCTATACTTCGGGATGAACCTCTCACACTACTAGTAGATACTGTCATCTGTTTACCTCTACTTCTACCACCTCTGTCTGAACTAAAACTGGATCTCCAATCACTTCTTGATTCTCTGAATCTCTTCGCTAATGGATTAAAACTAGTAGTTCCCATACGTTTCCCAGCTGATTTACCAATTTCTGATTTTTTATCCAGACCCAGTACTTGTTCTATCATTTTTGCTCGCTCAACCAGATCAACAAGTTCAGTAATTCTGAGACTTACCAATTGAATCTTGATTTCATCATGCAGTCCCCGTAGAAATCGTTTACAACGATCAGCCTCGGTTGGAACATATTCTAAAGCATACCTGCTCAATCTAGAGAACTCTCGCTCATAATCCAGTACTGACATATTCCCCTGTTTCAACACTAAAAGCTCTTGCTTTTTCTCTTCGATGTACAATTCCCCAATATACTTCTTCTGAAATTCTTGTTGAAACAAGTCCCAAGTTACCTGATCATCCGGCAAATGTCTAACCACAGATTCCCACCAGAGATACGCTTCTCCTTGTAACAGTGATACAGCACATATCAGACTCTCTCGGGGAGTGCAGTCTAATTGTTTTAAAACTCTTTTTGTTATTTCTATCCAATTTTCAGCAACGGATGGATCAGCTCCTTTTAATCCCTGAAATTCCGTGGCACCATATTTTCGTAGCTCTTTAATCGGGGCCTGTCTGACAGTAGGTACAGATGTAGTAGTAGGTATAGTTCTCACTATATGCTGCAATGCATCAGCTATATCTCTTAACACTTGTGAGGTATTTCTTTCTCTCCCTACGTTAGGAGATTGATTATTTAACGGATTCACACTAGGTGTAGCAGATTCAGTTTCTTCTAATTCTCGACTTCTAGTATACATTTCCTGTTCAACATTATCCATTCTTTCATCTGACATTTTATCTATAAAACAAAATCAAATAAATATATTAGCATCCAAAAATGCCGACTCAATTTTGACTCGATAGTGGCATGTACTTCTAAACTCACTTCCGAGCCCAATTTAGCCCGAGAATTGGCTAAACCTGATAGCTCTGATACCAACAATTGTAACACACTCTAACCCCAAACCGTTACCGGAACGAGGTTATGAGGCATTACCAGACATATCAGACAACTTACGAATAATTTACACTTAATATAAATTTCATAGTATAATATAATAATTAAGTCCCTATCTTGAACTCTCGAAGTTCAAACACGTATTAAAAGTAAAACGGGACTTGTTCGAGTATTCTAATTTTTTTTTATAAAAATTTCGGCAGCATTTCTGCTTATTTTTACCTAAACCTCCTGCAAATTCAAACCAAAACAACTAACACCAATATTTCACATTCATATAACTAATATTTATATCATTAAAAAAATTTTAACTTAATAACTATCATAGCATCATTCAAAATTGATTAAAAACTTCATTCATTTAACAACTTAATGTTCATGTATCAAAATATCATGTACTTTCCTTACCATTTCATTTAACCATCTAAATTTTATAATTCATCCTTCACTACCCAAAGTAATATACATATTCAAGTGACTAAACAACACCTATGTACATGCCACCTTTACCCAAAAGAAAAATATACATCACCAAATTTGTGTTGGAGTCGGGATTGTTCTGGATGCTGAGCCGGAACACTTGACTTCTACTAACCTGCGCACGGAAACAACCGTACGCTGAGTATGGATATACTCAGTGGTATTACTATAAATCAAGACTATTTAATATTAATAAATTACAAACATCAACCATAAATTTTATAATTATTTAAAATACTTTTATATATAATTATTTTACTTCATAAATCTTAAATTCATAATTCATTTTTCTCATACTAACTCAATTCATAATTTAGTTCATACATTCTTTCTCGTACTTTTCAATAGTGCTAAAACAAATAATCTCATTTTCAAAATTTCATTTCAATTATTTACCCTATTAACAAAGCTCGGACTATGACAGATATGCGGATTCCATCCAAACACACCAGAATATCCAACCCAAACACACCCGGAATATTGTAAATCCTCCATAACACACCGGTATAATATATCCTCCCAAACACACCAATAAGGCATTAAATGCCTATTCGGATAAACCAAAGTATATAATAACAGAAACATCTTCTCGGCCGAACTACAATCTCTTCATCACATCACAAATCCAATGGCATGCCATTTGTATCGAATCTAGTCCGACAAGTTAATAGGGTATTATTTTACTTTTTCTAATTTCAATTTCATTTACACAAAAATTTCAATACTCATTCAATTCAAATATCTATTATCTTAATTCATATACAAATTAATTTTCACACAAGTGTATACCATCAACACCATACAATTGTCACCATTTATTTATTTTTCAATCAATACACTTTTCAAATAATCACATACTTACCTCAAGTCTTACTTACCATACATAACAATTAAAATTTCAGCAATCAATAATAATTAAAATTTGAATTATAGTAATACACACCGTAATTCTCCCGTTTTAGTCCTCGATGACTTTCTCCTTTCCTTTCGATGCTGATGCTTCAGGTTCTTTGTTGGCTACGAAAATAATAGTAATTTACATTATTATTTACAACATTAATTATAATAAATAATTAAATTTCTAAACAACTCCTACCTTATTCCCAATTTAATCCTAACCAAACTTAATTATTTTCTTAATCCAATTCACTCTCTTTTTCTATTCAAATTTTGTCTAAACTTATATTTAACTATAAAATTTCCAGCATATTTCCCTAATTTCGAAATTTTTTCAATTTAGTCCCTACAACATAAAACTTATAGCCTATTTTACAATTTAATCCCTTAATCAATTCTAACTTAGAATTCATTCAATTAAATCCCTAATTCCATAATTTTTCCAACATGAACCCTACTTGGAAACATATGAACTCTTGAACTATCAACTTAATTTCATCAAAATCTTGTTTCAAAGCTCCTAAAACATCAAAATTAACTAAAAAGGACTTAATTGAGTTACCAAATTAACTCCAAGCTTCAAATCCTTAGTTTTCTCTTTTATTTTTCTTTCCCTTTTTCTTTCTCTTTTTCTCCCCTGCTTCCCGTTTTCAATTCTGTTTCTATACCCTTTTGTTTCTTTATTTCTTTAATTCTTTTATACTTTATTATTTTATTAACATAATATAATATTAATATAATATATTAAAATATCTTTTACTTTAATATTAAGTAAATTAATAATTATATAACAAGTGTACATATTTATATTATTACAAATGTCATTATCAAATTTGCTTATTAAATAAAAATCTCATGATTTAATTAATACAATTAATAATTATAAAATATCTTTATACTTAAATTATAAGTAATTAAATATTTAAATTACAAATGTACCAATACAATTCTTACACATGTATATTTTATTACCATACAATTGTCTTCTTTTAATTTATTTATAATATATTATCAATTAAATAATCATAACAATTTAATATAAAACCATAATAATAATCATTATAATATATAAAACCTAAAAAAAATCTTTGATTTTATTTCACCAATATGCCACCTCATTTGTAGTCAATGGCTTAATTGCCATTTTAATCCTTTTTATTTTCTATTGCTTTATAATTAAACTTTTACCCTTTATTCAATTTAATCCTTTTTATTACTTACTCTAAATTAAGCTAAATTCACTTAATTAGATCCTAATTAGACACACCACTAGGCTCATAAATATTTTTAATAATTATTTTCGAACTTATTTCACTAAGACGGAGGCCCTATAGCTCACTTTTCCGGTGCCCGTGAATTTCAGGTCATTACAATTCATCCCAGGAATTCTTTTTTTACTATTTATATCCCTTTATACCCGATTATCAATCCTCTAGAAATCGTCCATTGGTAATCATTTTGTCTCCCAATAAAGAACCAATTGGTCTTAATCCATACAAACCAGAATTGGAAGTCAACTATGTCCAAATTAGCAACTAAATTTTTCTTGATTTTTCAGTAAAAGTCGCCAACTTACAACTTCTTTCAATTTAACCCCTAATTATTCTTATATTTTGAACTTAAAGAAAATCGAGTGTGACAACTCTCCCACCATAAAAGAAAATTTTGTCCTCTAAATTTCCTTTCACGCTAAGTTTCAGAGGCAGGCTTAGAGAAACTCTTCCTCATCTCTTCCCTTATATGGTTCACGGAAGTAATCACCTTTCATTCTTACAAGAACCTTAAAGATGGCTTATCCTTCGTACATTTGCTTTATATCTATTACGCTTCATTTGCAGATCTGTCAATACTTAACGAAATATAGATACCAGCTCATTTGCAGATATTAGACCACTCCATTATTGGATACACTCAAATACATAGAGTTTTTTTCCACAATCTTAATTTGGCGAATGCTCTGGATCGAACACTGCTTGATTGATATCTTCTTGATTCCAATTCTGGCAGATAATCCTACAAATCCATTTGTTCATGCGTTAACTCCTTCTATCTAGTGGGCCAATTCCTTCTTATCACAAGGCAGCTAAGCTCGCCCATAAAATATTTTTACTACTACTTTAGTGAAGTACTAGAGCTACCACTCTAATTTTGGAGTTTTACTCTAATGGTAACATTAGCTTAATAGCCATTCTCGAAAAGGGTTGTTGCTGGACGAACTTAGAACTTGCTCTATAACCTAAGGGTTGCACACTAATAGGTAGCTGTTGGCAGATATACCTGCCTCAGGAATATTAAAGGTTTTTTTATGTCCAATTATGCTACTAGAGTGCAGGTTCCTGGCTACTCCCAATTTCAAGGACTCAAAAAACCTATTTTGAGGTGTCGCCCTGAAGACCCTGTATAACTGTTTCCACCATGTCACCCCAAATGACCTGTGTACATTTGCCGTAATGCCATTCCAAGTAGCCAATAGACTATCGTCACAGTGTCGCTCTAGTAAGTTAGTCAATAACATTCCATGATGTCATCCAAACTCCCTTGTATTTCCATTTTCCCGCCTTTAATTGGCAGACTCGACGGTTTCCTCTCAATCATTAGCAATGGTGGTATGAAAATCCTTGGATGGGCCCTTCAAAGTGGAAGTGAAGCAAAGAAAGTTGAATTCGAAAGGGTCACCTATTCTGGTGAACAATTGTGTATCTGAATTTTAGGACTTCTGAAAATTTTGTGCACCAGAGTTATAGGTTTACATTTTCTCTCCCCGCTTGGAGGTCTAAATTCAAACCTTTGAAGGTTTACAACAAAAAAAGGGTTAGAATATGGTATTGGCTTTCGGAAGTTGTGCCTTGATGAAAAGGTGCAGTTGCAAAATAGGGAGTTAATAAACCCTTGAATATATGATAGATACCAAGTCTGGCATCCAAGCATACCTCCTTAACTTCCTCATTTAATCACCATTCAAACCTAACACAAAGGCCTTCCTCATTCAATTTTGAAGTCTTAGCTGTGTGTACTAACTGTTGTGGGTTCTTTCTATATGAATCTCGCAACTCTATTTATATATGTAAACTTACCAATGTCATCCTTGAATTCGACATTCCCATTCCTCTAGTTCCAATGAGGAGATTTTTAGAGAGGATGGAAGGAATTTGACGATTTTCTCATTTTCAAGAATCAGGTGTGGTCAATTCTACTATTTTTGAAAGACTAACAAAAAAGAGGTGAAGACACCATTAAGGCGGCAACTCACTCAGCAGATAAAAATGCTTAGTTTTATTTGTATCTTTTCTTTAATGAAATTCTCTTCTTGTCATTACTTGTCCTCTCAATTTATCCTTTATTTGTAATTTTTTTTCGAATCATCTGTTTTAACTTTTATTTCTATCTGCCAATTTAGGCAAATCTATCTACACAAATCATATAATAACTTAACAAACTTAAGGACTAAACGAACCTAGCCAGATCGAACACTATGCATATAAGGGGTATTTTGTTCCAGTTCCTACGTCCAAAGGACTAACTAAACTGTGCTCTAATACAACTAAAATTTTGACACCCTTACCGAGCCTGATCGCCGATTCCATGTATGGAGTGTCACAATTGAACAGTTTGGTCTAATATCAAACTTTCTTCAAAAAATTCACCAAAAGACTTCATTACTTTATTACGAATATTTCTTACCATAGGAACCTTAAACCAAACATAATTTAACTACCTTGAAAATTCAAAATCTAAGAAAACTACTTATTTACAATATATATGTCCCCGAGGCGAAGCCTCTGAAGGTACCCTTTTTATGTGCATAACATCTTACTGATGATATTCCTTGGTTTTATAAGGTTTGGCTTGGCCCTCCTCAAGTTCCTTATTCATCCAAAAAGTCTTTCAAACATAGGCTAAAATACTATAAATTCAAAAAAACTGAGTTTCTTTGCTAATATATATAACTAAGTCCCCTTCTTACTGAGGTATTGACTAAAAAGGAAACAGACACACTAACTCCTTGTTTTAATTAGACGTTTGTGCTTTATTTGGAGTGGCAGACTCTAATATGAATTTTTCATTTCTTTGTTGGAGAATAGAACGTTAAATGATCATTACCTTATCGACCTTATGTCAAGTCGACTGGTTTGACAATCGTTAAATGATTTGTCATACTTACAGATTCTTACTTTTACCTTGCACAAAATTACCTTCTTTCCCTTTTTCCACAAATTTATGGTCATGAACAACCATTTACCTCTATCCTGACTCGTAATCCATAATTTTGAAACATGGCGAGTTGTTTTTGGCATCGTCATCCTTGAATGTAAGTCCTATTGTACGCTATATCCTTAATAAAACTCTCATTACATAATACTCTTTAGATGATTCTCTTAACTCATAATAATTCTAGCGTGTTTACTGATATTCCACTCATAAGGCCACTAGTAAAAACTTACCGCCCTATTTCATCTTTTATTCTTCTACCTTACACTCCAGTTGAAATGTTGTTTCGGTTACTCTTTTGTAATCTACCATATTTGTGATACCTTGCTTTTAAGGTGTAACATGTTCGTCTGCAGTAGACCATTTTAACCTATAATTTACAACAGACTATTACTTGAGCGACCATTCGAGTTTACGATCTCCCTTATGTGATGGTTCCCTACAGAAATAACTCTATGGCAAGTATACTCGCAATAGATTCTCTACAAGGAGGAATAATCTTGACAGACATAATTGTCTCTTAGATAATCCTTATTAGTTCCTCCTTCTATCAATAGGTTCTAACTAACCCCTATTTACATATTAGACTATCCGAAGTACATACGATTGAACCACCCCATACAAACTATAGTTTCAATGGATCCTTATACTGGGAGTGATCTCTCGTTACTCTTCCAAGACCTTCCTCTGACATACAAAGTTTCTTTGAGCATTTTTATGCAGTTCTTAATGGCAGATATTTATATTCAATCCTCAGATAAATCCTCTTTCATTTGTCTATAAAAAAGGCATTACTGGCTCGAGATTCTTATATCTGATTATTTCTGGTTTAGCACCATGTGGCCTACTAGTTTCCATGTTTACCATTTTGGCAGAATTTTCCCTATTTCTATTATTTTTTCCTTTTTCGGCTGATTCCTCAAACCCAATGGCTAGCTATTGCTTGAGGACACTTGCATTTTTCCTTCTAAACTTTTTTTTCCTCGTTTGCATGATTTTCCATGATTACCATCCTGGCAGACTACCCCATATTTATTGTCCTGGCAAACTCCATATGTTGTCATAGTCGAGCTATGGTCTTACACATAATGCCCCATGTTTAATATCCTAATAATCTCTCTATGTGACCATAGTTGAGCTATGGTTTTACATATTATGCCCTATTTTTAATATCCTAATCCTAACTCCATCTAACCAGTAAACAAAAACTTTCCCTTCGTACTCCTCCGTTATAAACATGCAACACATGTATTTCATAAACATATTATCATCATTATGGATGAACCACTAGTAGGGTGGATGAACCACCAAAGTTTTTTGATAAAAATTTTGAAGACAAGCTGCTAGTACAATATTGATAAACCACTCATTGGTGCAGATAAAAGTTGCTAGTACGTTATGCATAAACCATTCATCAATGCATATAAAATCTGCTAGTAAATTATGGATAAATCACTCATCGGTGAAAATAAAAGCTGCTAGTATGTTACAGATAAACCACTCATTGGTATGGATAAAAATTGCTAGTATGTTGAGGATAAATGTAACACCTTAGTTTTGGTGGATCTAAAGTTTTGGGCGTATAGCAGTAAACAGTCTATTTGGTGTGGTGTTATCCACCTAAATAATCATTTTGGAGCATACCTGTGGGCGTATAATATCCGCTACTTAAGTTAGTAAGAATTTGATTTCATGATATTTTCATATATTAAGGAGATGCTCATGTTAAGGGAAAAGGGAAATATGATATGAGTATTCGCCAAAGGTATAGTACTTCTGGTTTGTATGGAATACTATTAAGTTAGACTTTAAGCAATCTGGTTAGAAACCTGTAACACCCCTAACCCGTATCTATCGTCGGATTGGGGTTATAAGGTATTACCGGACATAACACAGTTCGATACAATTACTCAATTCAAAAATATTTATATAGACATCTAATGCTTAACTTATAACCCGGTACAATTCATTTCACATTCAAATGGAATACGTGAACTCAACATTCAAAGCTATAAATCAGAATGAACATGAAAACACAAAGTAAGCTATAATAGCTTAGTAGGTCATTAGCAAATAAACATCCCATTGTTATAATCAACTCATTTTAAGCTAATCCAAATTTCTTATCATTATCAAGCTTAACCTCAAACCTAAAAATGAGATAAATAACACATTTTCATACACAAAATCTACATTGGCTGAATGCTCACTTAATCAATTTAACCTAATATTATTCATTTTTTCAAAGCCAAAATGTCTTAATATAATCAAACATACACATACGCATTTATATAAGCTTAAGAACCATAATATAACATCATGTACATATACCACTTATATGGCCGAATTTACATGATCACATATATGCACATATCGAAGAATCAATTCTACAATATTCATACTATTTATTTACAAGGCCGAATACACATACTAAATTCATATGTAATCTTCATTTGTATCACACATAATTAGTAACAAATATCAAGTTACTTATTTACCTTATCTCAAGTAAACAACAAGCTAACTCATACCTGATCATTTAGCTTGTTTAACGTATTCAATTATCACATCAGCATAAAGTCTTTTAGTCATAAACTCATAATAATTCACCCGCATAAAGCCTGCTAGGCCTAAGCCTGTATTTCACACTGGCACACTAGTTGCTAGACTCAAAGTCTGATTTTATACTCTGGCAATAAGCCTGGTAGGCATAAGCCCGATTTAATTCACCAGCACAAGACTTGCTAGGCTCAAAGCCGGAATATCACTATTATAAAGCTGTCTCATAAACAATTCATATATCGAAAAATCCAGATATTCCATATAGTTCATACGGACTTTCAAATGTTATAACTCAGTCGAATTAAACTCAAATACATTATTTCCATTCTTAATCATATTCGGCTAACTCGACTATAATTCTACGAATTCCAAATCAGCATATTAAACTAATTTACATTCAAAATTTATGATTTTTAATTGCTTAAAGACTTACCTCAGATATCGACGAACAATGTAAATCGACTATTCGACTATTTTTGCTTTTCCCCGATCTAAGTCCGATTTCTTTTGTTCTTGATCTATACAATTTCAAATTAATCTCATTCAAACACAATTTCATTCAATTTAATCCAAAAACACATAAATGGGAAAATTACCATTTTACCCCTGATATTTCATACTTTTACAAATTAGTCCTAATTGCATAAAACACAAAATACACAAAATCTCACACAACATAATTAGGTCGAATCTTCCTTATATTCATAATAGTCCATATATTTCATTTATTTCACATTTTAGTCCCTCAATTTATTATTTTTACAATTTAGTCCTAATTACTCAAAATAATTAAAAACTCCAATACAAAACATGTTAATCTAAAATATATCTTTCATATTTCATCATCAAACAACAAAAATCTCAAGCTCTCATCAATGGCATAACTCAAAATATTCATCAAAATCAAAAATTCAAGCATGGGCTGGATAGTATTCGAAGTAACGATCTCAAAAACATAAAAATTATCAAAAACCGAAACCAAACTAACCTTGAATTTGAATCAACAATGGCCGAATATCATTTTCTTTCTCTTTTTCTTTTCTTTTACAAGTTTCGGTCAAATAAAATGAACATATGCATGTTTTTTTTTATGTTTTATTATATTATAACATATTAACTAGTTTACATAATTAACCTTGGATTTAAAATATAAAATCATGTTATATTAAGGCCATTTCCATCCATTTCATGTCATCATGGGCTAATTACCACATCAATCCCTACATTTACAAAGACAAACACATTTCAGCCCTTACACATTAAACCATTAAATTTTTAATTTACGCGATTAAGTCCTTTTATTTAATCAGACACTCAAATGTCCAAATTAAATTACAAAAAATTCACAGGCATAAATTCACACAAAAAAACACAGAAAATAATTTTTTTTAAAAATTTTTCTAACTCGAATTCATGGTCCTGAAACCACCATTCTGACTAGGGTCTAAATCAGACTGTTACAAAACCAATTGTATAGTTTAGCATGATAAGTTTGATGAAGGGAACTTATTTATAATTTTTTGAAAATTTGTAGGCAAATAAGAAGGTAGGTTCTGATACGCATGACACTTGTTAACTTCCACTAAGCAAGATGACTCATATTTATATGTGAGAATGTGTTTTGAAAGGGGTTCTTTCTTCTTCTTCTTCCTCATCCATAAGTAGAATTTACAAATACCTTCCTTAAGTCTGGATGTATCTCTTTATCCTTAATCTAGAAGCTAAGGTTATCTCATGATCAGTGTCTATTCCATTTTTAGGTAAGTTCTATTATTTTGCCTGTTAAATTCTGAAAGAATAACTCTGTAAAAGATGCATGAACAATAAGATATAAGTATAAGGCTTTGCATTAAATGAAAGAATAACTCTATAAGAGGTGCATGAATAGTAAGATATAAGTATGAAGATTTGCATTAAATTGTATATGAATGAGTCTTAATGATGTTCTTATGTTCTGAAAGTAGTAGTTATTGCTAGTTTGAGATGGATATCTGGATCTAGAGTTTTGATATGTCATCAGTAAGAATCAAGTGAGTCTTTCTCTAACTCTTTCATGTATGTTGTTCATACTGAAGTAAGTCGATGAGAAAGTGATAGAACTATGAATCTGAAACTTTGGAATGTATAGTATGAATATGATATGTGTGTGTGACTATATGAATGGTTATTGAGGTTATTATGTATATTTGGAATAGAGTCCAATAAGTCCAAGTATGTGATGAGTGGTGCATGAGTATTTTATATGTTTGAAATATATGCTATGAGATACATTTGTTCTAATTGGGTGTAAGTTAGTGAAGTAAAAGGTCAAATGTAGATTGTATCATTGCATGGAGAGTTTGTGTCTGTTCACTAAGGTGGTATCTGATGGAGTTCGTCGAGACTAAAAACACAAATTCTGATATGAACTCTGAAAGAAAAGTTCATGGCAATGACACCCTCTAAAAAAGAACTAAGAAATTGTGATTACCCAATAGGGTTCTGTACGTGTCCTAGAATGATGATGGGCAAACGTTACGTAATGTGAGTTTAGACAAATCCATATCGTAAACACGACAGCTAAAAATAGTCTTAGTGACAAACTCTAAAAGAATAGCCTTTGTGGCAAATTCTAAATGTATCACTTAGTGGCATATTCTATCTCATTGCCTGTATGGTGAATTCTGCTAAATCCATGTGGTGTGAACTATCAGGAATATCTAGTAAGTTATGAATCTAAATGTTTATCTCTATGGTAAGATAAGAGTAAGTTCTTGTAGTTCAATAATAAGTATAACCAAGATAAGGTATTGATATGCTTTGGAATAAGAGTTGAATAAAGTCTTAAAGGTTTTCCAAGAAAAAGAGATGTGTGTTGGGTTGTCAAGAAGGGTGTCTGTTATGATGATATGTAAGTATGAAAAGTAAAGGGTATCACATATTCATCTAAATTTATTATGAATTTGATTCAATGTTATTTTGAATTATGAGATTCTTTTATAGTAAGATATGGAGTTCATCTAGATGTTATACGCAGTGAACTATCAGTATGGATATGTGGACAGAACTAGATCAGGGTAGGTTTGAGTGTGCATCAATGGTATGAAACTCTGTGTAAGTATCTGCCAAGTATATGTATCCATCCAAGATAATGCCAGTGAGCTATTGTTTGAAATAAGAATCTGGGTTTAACGTATGAATTGTTGGAAGTAGTTATTAATGGTATGTTTTATTAAGTAAGAATTATGGGACAATAGTTTTATGGAATGATTAGAAGGATTCCTCAATTAATAACGTAGGAAAGGTTAAGTATGATAAGGGTATGATAACTGGCATATAAGGAAATAATTAGGATATGATAACTGGAGTATAAGGAAATGATAAGGCTGTATAGTATCAGTCGAAGTAAATGACACAAAGTAATAGTTCACTCATAGTAATTTCTACAAGATCGAAAAGCCTCCATCAAGGTATGGTTAATGAGCTCACTTAGTACTCTTGTACTTACAAGGCTGTTTTTTCTTTTCAGGTTTGTTGAGAAGAAGCTTTACTTGGAGGGATATCGCAAGGAGTATGCCAAGTTGGTGGCGGAGTAGGTTGTTATGCATACAGTGGACGTGTGGTGCAGTCTTGAACACCCCTTTGAATCTGTCTTAAAATAGTTTTTTATCTTGTTAAAAACCTGTATATAATTGATGTTGTTAGAATTAAGTGACCCAAATTCTTATTTAAATAAAATACGATGGAAAATAAAATAAAAGTAAAATCCATATAGAACTAGACTTCTTTTATTTTATTTTAGAATAAGGTTTTTTAAATCTTATTAAACTCCATCTATTTTATATTGATTAGGATAAGGTGTTTCAATCCTACTAGAATATGGCTTTACAAGCCTATAAATAGACATAGTCTATTCCTCTTGTATTGATTCAAATTTTCGACATAGTGAATTTTCTTCTCCTTAGCCCGTGGTTTTTTCCCCGAAAGGGTTTCCACGTAAAATTTGTGTGTTATTTTATTTTTTCTTTTTTTCACAAATTGGTATCGGAGCTTCCGGGTTGTTCATCTCAATCCCAGTAATGGCATCTTTGAAGTATGAAATTCCGCTGTTGGATCGCAACACCAGATTTGCATTGTGGCAGATTAAGATGCAAGCAGTTCTTGCGCAGATGGATCTGGAGGATGCCCTGCTAGGGATAGATAAGATGCCTTCGATATTAACAGATGAAGAGAAGAAGCGTAAGGATCGAAAGGCGTTAACACAATAACATCTGCATTTGTCCAACGAAATTTTGCAAGATGTAATGAAAGAGAAGACTGCCGCTGCATTATGGAAGAGGCTAGAACAAATATGTATGTCGAAAACTCTAACAAGCAAGTTACATATGAAGCAGCGTCATTATGCTCATCATTTAGAGGAAGGTGCGTCTGTACACGAACACTTAACAGTGTTTAAAGAAATTCTCTCAAACTTGGAGGCCATGGAGGTTCAGTATGATAAGGAAGATTTAGGGTTGATTCTACTTTGTTCGTTGCCCCCGTCTTATTCAACCTTTAGAGACATGATTTTATATAGCTGCGAGTCTCTCACAGTTGATGAGGTTTATGATTCTTTAACCTCGTATGATAAGATGAATCTTGTGGTTAAACCCGACTCTCAGGGAGAGGGTCTCATTGTTCGTGGGAGACAAGATCGGAATGCTGATAATGATCGTGGTAGGACACAGGAACGGAATCCTCATGGTAAATCTAAGGGTAGATCGAAGTCTTCAAATAGAAGTAAAACTTGTAACTTCTGCAAGAAGAAAGGGCACATTAAATCTGAGTGTTATAAGCTACAAAATAAGATTAAAAGAGAGGCTGCGAATCAAAAGGGAAAACAACCAGAAAATTCCGGTGAATCTGATGTTGTAGAAGACTACAGCGATGGTGAACTTCTAGTCGCTTCTGTCAATGATTCTAAAGTAAGTGAGGAGTGGATACTTGATTCAGGTTGCACCTTCCACATAAGTCCCAATCGGGATTGGTTTACAACTTACGAAATAGTGTCTGAAGGTGTTGTTTTGATGGGAAATAATGCTTCGTGTAAAATCGTAGGTATTGGAACAATTAAAGTTAAGATGTTTGATGGAGTTGTCAGAACACTTAGCAACGTACGACATGTTCCAGAACTGAAAAGAAATTTAATTTCGTTAAGTACTCTTGATTCAAAAGGGTACAGATACACAATTGAAAGTGGGGTTTTAAAGATTTTCAAAGGGTCCCTTGTTGTGATGAAAGGGCAGAGAAAAATTGCCAAGTTATATGTTTTGCAAGGTTCTCCTGTTACTGGTGATGTAGCTGTCGCTTCCTCTTCCTTGTCAGATGATGATATTACTAAACTTTGGCATATGCGCCTAGGGCATATGAGTGAGAATGGCATGGCTGAATTGAGCAAAAGAGGACTTCTTGATGGGCAAGGAATTTGCAAACTGAATTTCTGTAAGCACTGTGTTTTTGGGAAGCAAAAGAGAGTTCGATTCATTAGAGGAATCCATAACACGAGGGAAATGTTGGAGTATATTCATTCTGATCTATGGGGGCCATCCAGAGTGCCTTCGAGAGGTGGAGCTAATTATATGCTAACCTTTATTGATGATTTTTCCAGAAAAGTTTGGGCGTTCTTCCTGAAGCAGAAAAGCGATGTGTTTTTCGCATTTAAGTCTTGGAAAATTATGATTGAAAAACAGACGGGAAAACAGATAAAATACCTCCGTACAGACAATGGCTTAGAGTTCTGCTCTGATGAGTTTAATAGATTGTGCAAGTCAAAAGGGATCATGAGACACTTGACAGTTTGTCATACTCCACAGCAAAACGGCGTTGCAGAACGAATGAACAGAACGATCATGGAGAAGGTTCGATGTATGTTGTCAAATGCCAACTTACCGAAGTCATTTTGGGCAGAAGCAGCCTCTACTGCATGTTTTTTGATCAACCGACCTCCGTCCGTTGCCATTGGGAAAAAGACTCCACAAGAGGTATGGTCTGGTAATCCTACTAATTATTCTGATTTAAAGATTTTTGGGTGTCCTGCGTATGCTCATGTTGATATTGGAAATTGGAACCGAGATCTATTAAATACGTTTTTCTTGGTTATAAAGCTGGTGTAAAAGGTTATAAGTTATGGTGTCCTGAAAATAGAAAAGTTGTGATTAGAAGAGATGTTGTTTTTGATGAAACTGCTATACTACCTAACTTATCTCTTAAAGACTCTTCCAATAAAGAAAACCAAAAGCAGGTGGAGCATCAGATTAATCCAGAATCAACTCCTCAAGCTAGTACAAAAATTGAGAATAGAGTTGCTTCTTCACCGCAATACTCTATCGCCAAAAACAGAACAAGAAGAGAAATTAAACCTCCAAAGAAGTATGCCGAGGCTAATCTAGTTGCTTATGCTTTAAATGTGGCTGAAGATATAGATGCGAATCAAGAGCCATTTAATTATTTTGAGGCAATTAGCTGTGAAGACTCAGAAAAGTGGATGTTTGCTATGCAAGAGGAGATGGAATCACTTCACAAAAATAGAACATGGGATCTTATAAAACTTCCTAAAGGTAAAAAGGTTGTTCGTTGTAAATGGGTGTTTAAAAAGAAAGAAGGGACTCCAGGAGTTGAAGAACCCAGATATAAAGCAAGGCTTGTTGCAAAGGGTTACAGTCAAATTCCAAGAGTGGACTTCACAAATGTGTTCTCCCCAGTTGTTAAGCATAGTTCGATTCGAGCTTTGCTTGGTATTGTGGCCATGCATGATTTGGAGCTTGAGCAGTTAGATGTAAAAACTGCATTTCTGCATGGAGAACTTGAGGAGGATATTTACATGCAACAACCAGAGGGTTTTATAGTCTCGAAGAAAGAGGACTATGTTTGCTTGCTGAAAAAGTCCCTTTACGGTTTGAAACAGTCACCAATACAGTGGTAGAAGAGGTTTGATTCCTTTATGACTTCTCATGATTTCAAAAGAAGTAGTTTTGACAGTTGTGTCTACTTTAAGAAAAATAGTGATGGTTCTTTTGTGTATCTACTTCTTTATGTTGATGAGATGTTGATAACAACAAAAGATAAAGTAGAGATAAGAAAGGTCAAAGCCCAACTAAGTGAAGAATTTGAGATGAAAGATTTAGGACCAACAAAGAAGATGCTTGGTATAGAGATTCTTAGAGATAGAAAAGTAAGTAAATTGTAGCTAAGTCAGAAGGGGTACATTGAGAAAGTTCTTTACAGGTTCAATATGCAGAGTGCTAAGCCTGTTAATACTCCTTTAGCAGCTCATTTCAGACTTTCATCAGCTTTGTCTCCACAATCAGATGATAAGATTGAGTACATGTCACATGTTCCATACTCTAGTGCAGTAGGATCTCTCATGTATGCTATGGTTTGTTCACGTCCAGATTTATCATATGCAGTCAGTGCAGTTAGCAGATACATGACGAATCCTGGTAAAGAACAGTGGAAAGCAGTTCAGTGGATTTTAAGATACTTACGAGGTACTACTGATGTTTGCTTACAGTTTGGAAGAACTAGAGATGGAGTCATTGGGTATGTTGATGCTGATTTTGCTGGAGACCTTGATAAAAGAAGATCTCTCACAGGTTATGTCTTTACAATCGGAGATTGTGCAATCAGTTGGAAAGCCACTTTGCAAACTACAGTCGCTTTGTCTACCACTGAAGCTGAGTACATGGCGATTACTGAGGCTTGTAAAGAAGCTGTTTGGTTGAAGGGACTCTTTAGTGAACTTAATGAAGATCTTCGAATCAACACAGTATTTTGTGACAGTCAGAGTGCCATCTTTCTTACAAAACATCAAATGTTTCATGAGAGAACAAAACACATTGATGTTTGGTATCATTTTGTTCGTGATATTATTGCTCGTGGTGATATTGTTGTGAGCAAAATTAGTACTCATGAAAATCCTGCAGATATGATGACTAAGTCACTTCCTATAACCAAGTTTGAGCATTGCTTAGACTTGGTTGGTGTTCATTGTTGAAGTTAAACCCTTAAGGGGTTTTATGGAAGAGGTGGAGAACTTGTTTATTGAAAGTTCGCGATGAAGAACTTGTTCATTGAGAATTTGTGTCAAGGTGGAGATTGTTAGAATTAAGTGACCCAAATTCTTATTTAAATAAAATATGATGGAAAATAAAATAAAAGTAAAATCCATATAGAACTAGACTTCTTTTATTTTATTTTAGAATAAGGTTTTTTAAACCTTATTAAACTCCATATTTTTTATATTGATTAGGATAAGGTGTTTCAATCCTACTAGAATATGGCTTTACAAGCTTATAAATAGACATAGTCTATTCCTCTTGTATTGATTCAAATTTTCGACAGATGTAATGAGTTATTTATCATATATTTTATTTTAGATTTCCAAATGTTAAGTTTTTCTCTTCGAACTTCAAAATAGTTTTTAAAAAAAAAAAAGAAATTATAAATTGTTTCTTTTAAATGTTTTGTATCATTTAGTAACATCTGAGATCCGAACTCGGTCCATCGGGTTGGGTTAAGGGTATTACAATAAACCACTCATCGGTGTAGATAAAAGTTGCTAGTACCTTGTAGATAAACCACTCATCGATGTAGATAAAAGCTACTAGTACATTGTGGATAAACCATTCATCTGTGTATATAAAAGCTGGTAATACATTATGGATAAACCACTCATCGGTGCAAATAATATTTACTTGTACTATAACATATTGTGTTAGGTCTGGTCGCCCGACCCGAGCTATAAGACACTACAACAATAATCTTTAGACATTTTTCAAAATTTCAGTCAAATTTAATCAAATAATTCATATTTAGTCATTTCCAAGCTATTCAATCAAATCAATACCTAAACCGAGCTTATGGAAATTTAAAATAAACCGGGAACAATTCTAGGTTAAAATGAAACTTTTAAAAATCTTTAGTAAAACGTGAAAATAGGGGTCAAACGGCCGTGTGGCTAGGCCGTCTGAAAGAGCCCAGGCCGTGTGGCTCAAGGACATGACCCTATGGCCAAAGCATGTACAATTCGAAAATAGGGTCACACGACCGTGCCACCAGCCTGTGTGCCTAACCGTGTGCAATTCAAAATAGGGTCACACGGCTATGTCGCAAATCGTGTGTAGTTTGAAATAGGGTCACATAGCCGTGTCATTAAGTCGTGTAACAACCTTTGACCATGTGGGAAAAACCTACTCTAAAATTAAAGAATTACATGATTGTGTAAGGCACACGGCCATGTGGTAGCCAGTGTCACTGGCCATGTGTGCCCAAAATTTCCTTCAAAATCAAGCGAACTTACATTCTAATGCTTGTGCTCCAAGCAATGCAATAACCAACAACCAAACCTATCCAAAATATGCCTAAAAGAGTCAAAACATACCAATTCACACTCAACCTAAGTGCCTAACCAATATGCCTTCAATGACACCACAATTTGAAACATAAACAACAATCATCTAATCAAACATGTAACACAAGTTAACTTTAATCAAACATCCTTCACATTTTAAATAGAAAATACCATATATCACTTATAATCCAAACCATCAAATACTTCTAAAACCAACCTAAACTCATAACTTATCATAACCACCTTGACCATTCATCAAACAGAAGGCATTTCAAGTAGCTTATTAGCCTAAACATACCATCCACACATTTATAAATTCAAACCACAAACATCCAAATTTAGCAAATAGAATGTACATAATCACATTCACATGATCTTCAAATTACACATCATATGACCATAATGATTTAAACTTACATATCCAAAATCCTATTTACATGTCACTTATAGCTGGGCCAAAATAAATAGATAGCTACCGAATAAGTTGCCAGATAGTGTGATCTCTAATAATGTTCCAATCGATAGCAAAAGTCTGACGATATGTAATAAAGAAAACCAAAGAAAGTAATCTTACAATAAGCTTAGTAAGTTTGTAAACAAAATAACACATACCTATTAACTTAATTATAAAACATTCAAAACATGAAACTAATAATCCTTGCCATATATCATCTTTTCAACTTTTTGAAATACTTAAACCTCGATGATTCATATAATCAAAATACAGTGTGTCAAATAACCATAAACCAAGATACAAATCATCACGTCATCTCAGACCATTTTCCTTTTAATAGATTAATTATTTTTTCCCAGAGAACAAAAGTAATTCAACTTTGGATACACGGGAGGGAAATGCTTACTCAAGCTAGCATAAGGACATTAATAGATACACGAAGCCTGCTAAATACATCGACTTGAAGCCTACCAAATACACAGGCAAAAAGCTAGCTAAATACACCGGCACGAATCCTTCTATGCCTTAAATGGCATGTCATTTGTATACTAGCTATTCACTAAGTTCACATGGGCTTATTCTGTTTTTTTTTTTGAGACATTTCATACTCGACTTTATTTTTCTATATCATTAAACATCCAATAAATTTCATATTATTAAACACATAAAAAAATTAAATATAAATAATACAACAAATGTAATATGAACTGACCAACACACGATAGCTAATGACATGTGACGACAATTACTCGATGACTTTTTCTTCCCTCCATTTATCAACAAATTGGTTCGTTTCTTGATATAAATATAACATTCTACTTAAATTAACCAAATTAAACATCTTAAAACACTTAAATTTATGAAATTAACCGTTTAATGACATTTTATACATTTACTCTAAACTTTCACCTTTTATACAATTTAGTCCCTTAAATCGAAATTCTCACAATTATCACAAATTAGCCCAAAAAATATCATGTTGAATTCTATCTGGTCCCTAAACAGTAAGCTTTTATTATTTTATCACAAGAATTACATGATATTTAACAATTTTAACAACTTAGTCCCTAAACTTTAAAATTAACTAAAATCACTTTATAAAATAGTCATGTTTAACTATCAGGCTTAATAACCTATCACTAAACTTAAAAAAAAAAAAACAAATTCATCCATGAAAAAATTCTAAACATTTAATAGTTTTATAAATTAGTCCCCAAATTAACTAGAGTAAGCTACAACAACCTCAAAAATATAAAAATTACTAAAAATGGGTATAAAACACATACCATCTAAGAAGAATGAAGATTGGTCAATTCTATCCTACCCCAAAAAAGGTTTTTTCAATTCAAAGAAATGAAATGAGGAAGAGAGTAGCTTGTTTTCTTTTGTTTATGTTATTTAATTATTAAATTACCATTTTACCATTTAAAAATAAATTAAATTTCGTGCCAAACCTTACCTAAACCATCCACTATAATGTAAATTGGTAATCCATTAAATCATGATTCCTTAGCCATTTAGTACACTTAAACTAATAGTGATTAACTTTTGCAGTTTTTACGTTTTAGTCCTTTTTACTTAATTAACTATCTAAACGTTAAAATTACCTAACCAAATTTTAATAAGAAACATTAATAACCTTATAAATAATTAGTAATTAATAAAGTATTGACTCAATGATTGGAATCGTGGTCCTGACACCACTGTTTTTGACAACACTAAAAAATGAGTTGTTACAAGTACCTTGTGGATAAACCACTCATCGATGCAAATAAACTACTCACACTTCCTTCATTCATATTGTGTCACCCTATGCAATGCAATATGACATGCTTATAATAAATCAAAACGGTAGTAATGGACATGCTTATAACGAATTAAAACGGTAGGAATAGATATGCTTATAACAAATCAAGATAGTAGAAAAAGACATGCTTATCATTATTCAATTTAACAGTATCATAAGATATATTGAACATGCAATCAGTAATACATATGCAATAGGCATGTATTGTTCACATATCATGCATATAACAGTAATAATTCAATCACTCAGATCATAGATTCCAATATACTTCTTATCAAGGATTCAATTGAGTGAAATAAAACTCTAAAAATAGTTTGGGGACTATATAGGGGCTAAATAGAACAATTCAAAATTTCTGGGCTAAATTGTAAAACAATGGTTATAGGGTTGTATGGCCAAGTCGTGTAATAGACTATGATCGTCTGGTAAATGTTAAAATCAAACTATATGAGAGACACAGCTGTACAAAAGGTTATTGGCCGTGTGTGAAATAAAGTACCCTAACGTAACAGTGGCACATGGTCGTGTGGTGGTCGTGCAGTCCACATGCCCATGTAGAAGACCGTGCGGCCCTAAACTTATACATGGTTTGTTGGAAAATCATGTTTGGAAAACACAACGGAAATTAAATTTAGGAAAAAATCAGAGTTTTAAAATTTTTTTTCCAAAATAAGAGCTTGGTTGTGATATCTAAAGTAATAAACACTTAATCAAAATTGTACCTTTTTTATTCTAGGATGAACGCTTCGACTGAGTAGCCATCTCCACTATGCTCAACCTCACATCTGTCGAGTGTGAGCTCGCTTCGAATTAGAAAAATTTTCACAAAAATACTAGTGGGGTAATTATGTAATTTCTCTAAACTTTTGGGTCAAGTTGTAAATAAAAAATATCTCTAGAAATTTTCTAAAATAATTTCTTCAAAGAACTTTCTCTCTACAACCTTCTCTTGAATTCAAGTGTATGTAAATAATGACCCAAGGCTTTCTTTATATAAGGAGAGTTTAGAGAGTTCAACTATGATTAAACTTAATCACTTTAATATTAAATTAATATAATATTTATCAATATAAATATTAAATTAAATTTAATATTAAATATTATTAAATTAATAGAATATTTATCTACAAGATAAACATTAAATTAAATTTAATATTAAGATAATCACTTTAATATTAAATTAATAAAATACTATTAATATAAGTATTATATTAAATTAATAGTAAATCAATTAAAATAATATTATTTTTGGAATAGTTAATCTGAAATCAAGTTCTTTGGTAAAGCCCCAATAGGAGTGTAATTCATCCACTACTTAACCACCAAAGACCTACCGCCGCCAACCATTTTTCCGCCACCAGAATGTCACAATCGTAGTCACCAACACCCTAAACAGGTTTGGTTGTTGTCAGTTCAAATTGGGCCAATGATGGTTCGATCAGTCTGATCCAGCCACAGGTTGAACCGTCGGCCCGATTTCACATACCAGGTTGGTTCGACCAATATTTGGGTTTTGGTCTCTATATTAGGCTCTAGGCACAATTTACGATCTCAGGTTCAATTTTCAAGTTTAATTATCTACTGGGCTAATTGTCTGACTTGAAAATTAATTTTCAAAAATATCATATTAATTTTAATTAATATTATTAATTTAATTTTATTTGATAAAAATTAATTTCACAAAAATAACTTAGATTTTCCAAATTAATTTTTCAAGAAAATTCTTTGATCAAATTCTCTAGTTGAACAATTTTTACGACCATCCAATTTAATTCCACATAGAATAAATCGACTCAATTAAATTATTTCCAAAGTTTTAGAATTTTCTTCTGATTCAAATGTAGTTTGATTGAGCTTTTGTTGAGCTAACAAGGTACCAATCGGACTGATACAATTAGGCTCTAGTAATTGCAAGTATGTCTAGAAGTATCGTTCCAATAATTTGCAATGACTTAATCATAGAGTCAGTCCATAAAAAGTACTGTGAGTGTTAAATGACCTCGTCATGTGTGTGTTAAATCCATGATTAATATGATCATTACCAACAAATGACTGATAAAATTCTCGTTTGAGAACAAGCAACCCTAGCCACGTTCCATATTTATCAATCCATACAATCCCAATGAGAAGATATTGTTAACTCTTTCATTGAGCTATGAATTTCACTGTTGCTAGTAAAGCCATGCCATACACAAGTCATGTACCCAACATACCGGCTATCGACTTGATCATTTTTAGAGCATAAGCCTCCAATTATATCAAAGTACATGAGTTACACACACATGGTCAGTGAATAACTTAGGATTTAGGTAAATCATACCATGAATGTCACAAGTGAATTAATTCAAAAACGAATTCAGAATTAATTCTTATTGGGTCCAGTCCAATGTATCAGTTTTCCAATGAATACATCTATGTCTCTACCCGTGGAGTCAACTAGTCATCTCCTCAATTGGAATTGTAGACGACATAATAATCTTTCTAAATATTTGAATCAAATGCTCACTTTGATTTTTTTACAGGATTACAGACTCTTTTAGATTATCTACTAAAGTAATTTGTTTCTCTCGCAATGTAAATGTTCTTACAATGCCACTTATCATTAGTTTGAACTTAAACAATCAATAAGCTAATATTTGCTTGTCATAATTTCGCGATGCATGCAAAATATGAAAGAAAGAAATACAAAAGACATAACATGAAATGTGAAAGTTATTTATTCATTGTTCAAATACATAGAATACAATTACATGTTAGGGGTCTGATCGATGTTCTTCAATAAGTTATTTATTCATTGTTCAAATACATAGAATACATAACATGAAATGTGAAAGTTATTTATTCATTGTTCAAAGAAAGAAATACACATTTCCCAACACAATTTTCCCCGATTCACTTTGTAAAGAACACATACCTTTTGTTAGGGGTTTGATCGATGTTCTTCAAGCTCGGTTTTGATCTGATTTACCTAAATTTGATCCTTCAAACAACATTTACACATAATTTAATGGCTGGTTTCAAGATTTGACAAGATTAACAAAATATTTGGCAAGAATCATAAAAGTTTGATTAATCGAATGTAAGATTGCTATCGGATAGTAATATTACGAAAATTCAGGATCTGAATATCAGAAACAAGATGTATTTACCAATTCTTGGTAAAGATAGGGATGCTATTGACAACAGTTACAAAACTGATAGAAAGAACGATTGAGTGGAGGATGATTTGGTCAGGGAAAGTAAAATAATTATCAACAATTTCTATTAGGATGATTTGGTTAACGAAAGCAAAATAAAAAGAGAAGAAATAGAAAGATGGCGAGAAAATTCTATTTGGATTTGAAGATGGACAATATGAAAATCTAATTAGAAAAAGAAAAGAAAAAGATGGTGGAATTCTAATTCTATTGGAATTTTGAGGAAAGGAAAGATATGAATTCTAATTAGGAAAGAATTGGTTAAATTCTTAGGGTTTGTAAACTCTAGGGGTGGCACACGCAATTTTCCAAGTTTTATCAAATTTGAAATTAAAATGAACGAGGGAAGGAGGAAGAGGATCGAACTTAGGCTCTCTAGGAGTACTAACGCTTTAATCGTTGAGCCTGTTGCACTTTTCTTGTTTATTTTAGACACTTAATCGTAAATATATGTTTTGGGGTGTATTTGATGAAATTACGAAATAAAAAGGGGAATGAGGGGTTCAAACCTAGGACCTTAGGATAAATGCTCTAACTTTTAACCATTGAGCCTCAAGCTCATGTCATGCTTAATCTTATTTTTTAACCGCATACATTTATTTTGGAGTGTGACTTTACTCTAGTTTGCTAAAAATAATAAAAATGGGAGGAAGGGAGCTCAAACTTGGGTCTCTAGGGATAGTTGCATTACTTAATCGCTAAGCCAAATACTCAATTTTGTTTAAACTCTTACAACACTTATTCTTAAAACGAGGCGTGACACTTGCTGGGGTTTGGAGTAAAATTGTACAAAATAAAACTGGTGTGAGGGAAGGGATTTGAACTTGGGTTTCAAGGATAAATTCACTAACATTTAACCATCAAACTAGAAACTCTTTTATTTATAATTCAAATAATGATAATTTGGTAGCTTGAGATTATGAAATATAAAAATGGACTCTATCACCACACATTACCAATGACTCAAAGAGTCTAACATCTCCCAAAAGTGTAGCATTAAACTAAGCACTTTCCAACCTCTCCTAGGGCCTCAACACCCAAATCACAAAATACAAAGGTGAGCACTCGCAATCCTATGGTATGTCAACTATATCCAATGGTTTCAAGAGATCACAAGGCCAAAATATCCTCAATTACCCATATGTAATTACTATTTTAATGTACATAAGCTCCATTCATATTCATCAATTCACACCACAATCTTATACGTAATACATGCTTATTGGACTCATATTTAAATGCACTTTAAGTTCCACAATAATGCTCTTTGAGCTATCATATATCAAATATCATATATGTGCATTAAAAACAGTGTATCACATACCACATTTACATTTTTTTCTCATATTACATGTTATAATAGTATCATACAACACAACCCAACTTACTTAAGCGTGACTTTTCAACAAAAACAATAATAAAGATTTACTTTCGGAACTTAGGATGGAGGTTTAGGTAAGGAGAGTGAACAGTGGAAATTCCTAATAGAAAATTAATTCCCCAAAAATTAGGCAATTTTCCCTTTTGGTCACTCCCTATTTATCCTTTTTTCCAATTAGGTCCTAACTAAATTAAAATACACTATTTTCAAATTAAACCTCGTAATCATGTTTCGTTTAGATTAATTCAATAAATAAAATCTAATTATATTATTTTAATACTTTAATTAATTATTTGTAACCTCCCTAATCTGGCCTAGACGTTATGGCCAGATTGAAAAGGCTACATTAGCCACCGAAATGGCTAAGCTAATACGTTACTTTTGTAGACCTTAAATGAACTTATTTTAGAGAAAAACCGTAGTTGTACTTTGAGTTAGTTTAAAAACATTCATTTATTAGGTCATCTGCACTTAAGATTCATTTTATTATTGATGATATTGTTTTAGAAAAACCGTTTGTTCGCCACTTTACTTTGTAAAAAGTTGACGTTAACTAATTCAAAGAAAAAAAAACCCATTATTCATGTCATTTTGGAAATCTAGTTGCCTTATAGATTTTTTTTCTTTCAAAAATGGTTCCTTTGCAATGAAGTAAAAATTAGGGAACAATGTCAAATTTTAGTTAAGCCAGATATCATGCATTTTTCAATTATTATGCTTGAGTAATTCGTGCATGCAAAAATCCTTAAATGAAAAGTTATCAAGCCACTGATTAGAAATAATTAAAAATTACAAACCAAAACAAATAGAGACTTAATAATACTTATTAAAAATAGTCCAAGGTCCAATGTGATTCTCCGTATGTCGGGTCTAGTCCTAATTTCGAGGTTTACCTGAAAAGTTAAACACTATGGGGAAGTTAGCTTATGAAAGCTCAGTGTGAGTCAAATTGTTATTTAAACAAACACAAATATCATATACAGTGAAACATATTAGTATTAATAGAAGAATGCAGAACCGTCATTGGAATTTCATATCATTACATAGTCATTATCAAATCAATATTAAACTGTGTATGATGCAATAGGTGCAATGAAAAATTTCCTACCCAAACCATCCGCTACACACCACGGGTTCCCCAAAACCCGTTTTCCAAACTCCAACGAATGCGAGTAAAGCTCGATGTGGTAAAACCACCAAATGAACATAATTGCAAAAGAATTACCATTTAACTAATAAATGTAATAAAATCACCAATCTCCACAGTGCTCCCAGTGCAATGGACTAACTACGAATAATTGCGGACTTAATATGCCACCAATCTCAACGGAACTCCTTTGTCAACCACAATATCTCACCCCATGCACATGTGATATGCTATATAGTATTTTAGTCAAATGCATGTTTCATACGTATTCTTTCAGTAGCTAGGTTACATGCCATCATTATAACATTCACATATCAATCATTCAGTTTCACCATCAATACGATGACATTTAATCAAATCATCAATCGTTAACACTTTGGGAAAATATTTTCAGTGCATGTATAGTAGTTTTTCCATTCAATACTTTTCATGGCATTTTGTCCAACAAGATTTCAGCATTCAATATCTATTCCAAAATAAAACATGTTATACATACAATCAATCACACATCATATCAACAAACCTTTCATATCAATATCAAGCAATTCAATCAACTAAACAAATTTTACAAACATGCCATTTAGTTAAGGTCAATAACTACCTGATTTAGCCACTTTAACACATTCACTTAGTCAATTAACTAAGCCTGGCCAGCAAGATTAATCCACATTTAGATTATATATAATATTATCAAAACATTCAAGTTAACAAGTTAGGACCCCACACCTTTTTTTCGCACTACACACTGACGAAACCCACAATTTCTCCTTAAGACCTTAAATAGAGCCTAAACTAAAAATCAATATTTTATCAAATTAATATTAAGCTAAAATAGCCATAAAATACCCTCATATTGGTTCAATCCAAATAGCATAACTATAACAATTTTTCATATCTAAATTGACTAGGTTTCTTACATTGGTTTGATGCCAAACGTATGCGTGAACGTCTAACAAATTCACTATCGGTTTGGGGAGTTTGGATCGATGCCTAACACCACTAAATACAGAAAATATAGTAGCTATATAATCATAAAATTCTTTAACCCAATCAATTGTCAATGTCCCTAGCAATTAAGTTGAAACTATGCACTAGCCTTACGCTTTCTAAATTTTCAGATCTGAATCATTAAATGATCAAGATTGAATTTCCCTAAGGCACACATGATTGAAGGCTGATTTTGAAGGGTTCAAGAACCTAATATTTTTTTGAAAATATATGGGAAAAATTAAAAAAACAACAGTCCCCTTTTGTGCCTCTGGGCGTGACGCACCACCACCAACGATGGCCAAATCGAGGCTGATTTAAAACCACAATTGAAATCAAATTAAAGGCTAAAAAAATAAACATTAAATATTTAAAATCACCCTAATTCTATATCTGGAAAATTGGGTATTTTATCGAAAGGTCCATCAAGAAAACGAAAGGAAATGACACTTACTCAAGTAAGAAGATAGGGGCAGCAATAGAGTTCTTTTGGGGCATCAATGGAGGGCGATCTTGAGTGCTAAAATTTTAGATTTAAGGCTGTAAATTTTATGATAAAATGATAGTAAGAAAATGAAAAGAATGGTGCAAGAACCCGTTGCAAAAATAAGAGAAATTGATGGTGAATCTTCATGGCTTATGTGGTGGCACAGAAGGGAAGGAAGAAAGAAAAATAAAGAGAAAAGAGGAGATGAAGAGGGTGAACGGTTAGGGTAGGGTAGGGAAATTTTGACTTAAAAGATAAAAAATGAAAGAGAAAGTTGTATTTATACCGAGGGTTCAAGGCTTGGGCGGACAAAATAAGGAGAAAGAGAAATTTTAGCAAAAAATTAAGTTATTTTGCAAATGAAGGGAATTGAACTTGAGACTGTAATCTAATTTCCATGCTTCCTTATTTTTCCTTTAACCTTATAATATTTATTCTAAAAACAAGGTGTGTCACATACTAGGGTTTGATGCAAAATTTGCAAAATAATAAAAATAGTGCAAGAGAAGGGATTTGAACTTAAGTTTTAAGGATAGTTTCACTAACATTTAACCAACAGACCAATAACTTATTTGTTTCCTAAAAAAACAAAAATAATCTCAAAAATTAGGGCATGACCACTCTCTCTCAGTTCATAAACCCAATTTTACTAACTCTCGATTTTTGGGATATGACGTTATTTATAACCCTAATTTCAGTATCCTTTTCAAAGCCTCGATTTATTTACAAATGCACAAAGATAACCTTATAAATCGAGGCATGAACGCTCTTAGTTTTCACAAACCCGAATCTTCTAACCTGATTTTTAGGGTGTGGCACTCAAAGTTTACAATTTTTGAAAAAGACCAAGTAAACAATAGAACCTCAAAGAAGGTATGTCTTTACAAAGTTAAGCTTTCACAGAAATGAAAAATGAGAGTGATAAAATATTTCACAATATGGATTTTGAGACTATGTACAAGAGAAAAATGATAAATAAAGAATTTAAAGTTTTTCTCTTTTCTTTGATGCTCGGATATGTATCTCTTATGTATTCAATTTTTCTTGACTTTTGTTTATACCCTTTAGCTGATTTTTGAATGTTTGGAGCCAATGGGGGAAGTTTGGAGTTGTTGCAACATTTAATTCAACAGACTTAGTATAAGACCAAAATAGTTTTTAAATTTCTAAAAAAATTTTGATTAATAATTTAATACACTTGGAAAACAATTTTGTTCTAACTGCCATTAGAACATAAATGAACAAAAAGGTTTAATGCAAAGCAACACAATGAGCAAAGTAAGGAAAGAATTAGGAAATAATATTTGTTAGCGTAGTTCAGACACAACAGTCTTACGTGTGCGAAGCCTCGCCCAGTGAATGATTTTATTCAACAACCTTCTAAATCACCTATTGGCTTAATCTCAATCTACCATTGCAAAAATATGTAATTGTAGTCCCAATACTAACCCCAATTGTTACAAATCACTAGCTCAAATACCTCACAATGCAATCAATAAACTTTCCAAAGAATAAATAAAAGAGTGTCACAACTTTACCCAATAAAATAAAAAAAATATAAATGTAAAGACACTCAAAACTCTACTAGTGTGTGGCACAAAATAACCTATTTATAGGTCTTTTCAAGTGAAAAACCAACATTATTTTGTTAGGCTTGAAACACTAATTTAAAAGCTAAAATTACCTCATTAATTATCTCCAGTATTTATTTGACAATAGTCTTCATAAACAAGATCCCCAACAACTTGAAATACTCTAAAAGATAAGGATAAGAACTCAATATTTATCCAATAAACTCATGGATTCATCAAGAAAATCAGTTGAAGAGTTAGAGAATCTAGCGCACGAAATTGTTGTTTTGTCAAATATGTCACAATTTTGTAGACCATAAACATCCAACATCAAAAAGGCTGAAAATCTTCCCATGGCCCAAGGAGAAATTCTTTCTCATTCTAATAGAACATGGATCGAGCAGTAACCAAAACTCCAACGGTAATTTGCAGACACAATGTTTCGATACATGATTTTACATACTTGTACATATCTTAAAAAACATAGTCGTTGGAGGGCAGATGTATTGGAATAAAAGGTCATGTACTAATACAACTAAAGGTGTTTCGATACCTCTAGATTATGTTGCGATACAATTCTTCAAGAAAGTTTAGGGAGCATATTGAATTCAATGTTGCAATGGCATGTACCGATAAATCTAGGTATGTTCCAATACCACTCTCCCCTGTTTCATAATTTTACTTATTGACTCAGTTGTATCAGTACATCTAAGTCGTGATATCAATACTTTGTACCAAATTTAGCTAAAAGCAATTAAAAACATTTTTAATGACTTGGAAATGCTTTAAAACATTTTGTAAAAATTTTTAAGTCGTTTTGACACTTTATTTTTATATTTTACAACTTGAAAATGATTAAAGAATGTTTGAAGTGATTTTTACAAATTTTATCTAGGAAACCTTTAAATTTATTTTGCTATATCAAAACATTTGAAAAATTAAAATTAACAATTTCTATTTAATTTTAATCTTTTAACTTATTCATTTAAGAGGTATCCAAGTAATCCTAAAAAATATATATGGTGAGAAATAATGAAAAAATTATTATTTAGTAAAAAATGAAGAAAACTCTATTTTTATAATAAAAATCTTCTTGAGTAAATTTTTGACCACTTAAATTTTGGGAGAATATTTGATCATGTACCATCAGCTAATAATAGGATGACATATCATTGTTTGTGTAAAATAAAAAATATTGAAGGGTTTAAAAATAAATTTAAATAACTTTATTTTAAAATAAATATTAGTTATAATCGTTAGGCATAAATAAAAACAAACAAATCAAATATGAAATTCGAAATCCAAAACTCCAAATTCATAATTTAAAACCCAAAATCTAAAAGTTGAAAGTTGAAACCTAAAACCCGAAAGAAAAACAAATTATTATAATTAATAATTAAAATAATTAATTATTATTTATGTTAAATAAAGCTAATATTATTTATTTTAAAGTCTTTCAATATTTTTTTTATTTTACACTAATGATAATGCGTCATTTTATTATTAAGTGATAGTATATAAAACTTATATATCGATGATGCGTTAAATATTAATTATATCGATTGAGTCTTAACTCGATTGACATGGTTATTATTATCAATGCAGGAGGAGGTGGGTCCAAGTGCATTGAAGCGTATTATCATCCTATTTATGGGTTGGAGAGGAGCTATGGGTAATTCTAAGCATTATGTTAAAAAAACAAATATGATCCGAACCCAAACCTAGAATGAGATTGGTAAAAAAAAAATATTAATCCTTAAACTCTTTTCAAATATATCCTTTAACCTTATATCCAAATAAACCCTTATTTTGCAATTTATTTAAGAAAGATCCTTCATCTACTCGCATTTTATTTGATTTGACTGTTTAATCCAACTTAAAGTGGTTAACGGTCCAACAAGTTCAAATGTTCAATGGTTGTAATAATGGACCTACAGTTTGTTTGTTAATTAACTAAAAGAATATTCACTACTACTAATGATAACTAAATTAATTGATCATAAGATTAGGTTAGATGGTATTTGAAGAAAGTGGACCCAAGACCAATTGCCACACCTTGCTTCAACTCTATGGTTTAAGATTAATATTAATAATAAAAAAGAATACTTTAATTAAGTTAATTAATTAGGTAATCTAAATATAGTTAATTAAGGTAATTAGGTTGGTCAGCTTTTTAACTCTTTCTTTTAACAATCTCATTAAATAAAAAGATAATGTGCTTTAATATACTCAAACTCACGTCCTCTGATATTAGTAATAATGCCCATACCAATCGAAATAAGGCTCAATCAACTTTTTAACTTTTACAATCATCTTTAAAATAAAAATATTAAATTAAAATTAAAATTCCGTATTAAAATTTATATATTTGGAACTTTAGATTTCAAATTAAATATCATATACCATTAATATTTTTCTTTTCTTTCTGTATGGAGGGGAACCGAAGATAGTGACTTGCTACCAACAAAGGTTTCCCCTCTTTTATTATGGTTGAGTACAAATTTATTGAAATTATTAGATTAAATTAGGTGCATGTGTTGGGTATGGTCTGATTTTTTTTTTAAAAAAAAATAGGCTCGAGTTTAAAGTTAGCTCTAACAAATAATTAATTTATTGTTCATAAATTATAAAATATACATTAATATTTATATATTTTATAATTAAATTAAATAAAATTTATTTTTATTTTTTAATATGAAATCTGGCCAAATTAAGCTAACAAGTCTGTTTTTTTTTTTTAAGTCTAAG
Source organism: Gossypium hirsutum (assembly GCF_007990345.1). Classification (NCBI taxonomy): domain Eukaryota; kingdom Viridiplantae; phylum Streptophyta; class Magnoliopsida; order Malvales; family Malvaceae; genus Gossypium; species Gossypium hirsutum. Next base: position 95,922,408 of record NC_053425.1, read on the forward strand.
TTGATGACGTTTATCTGCTTGTCCGACTATTGATCCGTTTTGTATTTTTAGAATTATTTAGTAAGTCTTCGTAATACTCTTTACTATTTGGAGTCACAAATAAGATAGTTAGTATCGTATTGATAAGTATACTTTTTTTGTCCTAATACTGGTACCTATTAATTTGGGTGCGTTTCAATATATCGTTTTGGGTTTATCAATTTTTTTTTATTTTTACATAAATAATTTATTTTAAGTTTTTAATAAATTATATATTACGTAAATATATCTCAATTATATCTATATAAAATATATTTTTCTACATATATGAGTTTTAAATTTATTAATTAGGTTCAATAAATTAATTTAATAATTATATTTTAAATTAAAATGCAATTTTTAAAATGCTTAAAATAAAAAAATAAAATTTATGTTTAAAGTATTAAAATTTTATATATATCGATAGAGGTCGATACGCATAGGTACAAGTAAAGTATTAATCGAAGTAGGTTGATACGCAGCTAAACAACAATCATACACCAAAATATTGACAAGAACAAAATATATATCACTTAATACCGATTAAGAACTAAAACAATAGGACCTATGTTAATACAGGTACAGTACAGACTATGATGCTCAGAGAGCTGCAACTCTTTTATGTCCTGAAAATTGGGATAGTGATATAATTGTGTTTTAGTTTTTCTTTTTTGTACTTAAGCTAAAGTGATGTCTTTAATTTGCAGCATTTAAGATCATTTGTTTGTGTGTCACATATCTTAAGAAGTTATTGATGTTTTAATTGAATTAAGGTCCACCCATCTGTCGAAGCTTGAAACACAATAATGCAAGGAATAATTATTTTAAAATTTTGTTTTCCATAATTCTATACCTTGATTGGTTGATTAGATATATCTAACCTCTTAGTTCGACACTTGAGGCTGGTCAATTGTATGGAAGTGTTATGGTTAATCAATTCTACATTCATGTCTGTTTTTTTTATGTTAATAAATTAAATCTTTTTTTTTAAAAATATAAAATGTAATATAATAAAAGTTGAAAATTTTTTAGGGCCTTAGAAGACGAAACATTTATGGTGAGAAATTGAATATTTTAGGTATTTAATTAATTTATTTTAATCTGAAATCTTTTTCCATATTAAAAGATAAAAGAAAAATTTATTGGGCCCTTCCAATCCTGAGCGCTAGACGGCTGTACTCTCAAACAACCCCCAAGACAGAACTTGTGTACATTCACAAATCTTTTTATTAATATACACTTTATTATTTTATTTATATTATTATATATTAAAAAAGTAGTATACACTTGCATTAGTATAAGACCAAAATAGTTTTTAAATTTATAAAAAAATTTTTGATTAATAATTTAATAATATAACTTCCATATTACATCTTTTATTTGCATTCTAAATTTTGAATAAATTAAAAATGTTTAATGTTTATTTAATGTAAAACACTCTTTTTTGTTAAATAAATATTAATAAATATAATATTATGAATCCCGAAAATGAATCATAAATAGATATGAAATATACTAAGAAAAGATAGTATTTTTAATCGAAAAAACAAATTGATTCAATTTAAAATTTTACATACATGACAATTACAATTATGAAAGTTTGTTTATTTTGCCTTCTAGTTATCAAATTCAAGTACCAAAGTAGATATAAAAAATATAAGTATCAAAGTGGACAAAAACAAAATGTATATATTAAAATAAATCTAGTTGTCAAGTTTAAAAATAAAAATTATATTAACCCTAATTTGTACTATATGTACTAATTTATTAAAATTTAAAAAGGGGTTTGAAATTTATCATGTAATTTAAATAAATACACTTTAAAAGATAATTAGATAAGCACATATTTCAAGGTTGATTCATTTTAAGAATTTGTTTATAAATATCAATTGAGTCTTAACTCGATTGGCATTATAACGTCCTGGATTTTGGGGTTAGAAGTTTTGAGATTTGTAGGTAGGGTCAGTGGCTAGATCAAACTGTTATGTATATTTTTGCATTTAAGTGTTAGAATGGGCTTGTTGGTTTAGTGGTTGTTTGTGTGTTAGTTTAGCCTGGGGGTCTTAGGTTCAAGTCCTCATGTGTGCTTTGAGGGAATTATTTTGATTTAGCTTTGTTCTAGTTTTAAAAGGTTAGATTTTATTTTTATTTGTTTTTTCTTATTTTTATTTTTATTTTTATTTTTATTTTTATTTTTGATATGAAAAAAAAGGAGAAAAAGGAAAACAGGATTTTTTTCACGTTTTGGGGGGTTTCCTAATGTTTCTCTGTTCGTTCCTCTTTTCTCCTTTCTCCCTCTCTTCTCATGAAATTCTTTCTTTTTCATCCTTGCAGTTTCATCGTTTTGATTTGGTTTTGGGGTTCTTGAGGGAGATATAATTTTGCAGCAAGTGAAGGCTTTGTGGTTCGCTGATTGTTGGGGCGCTTTATCTCAAATTAAGGTGTGGGTTTCGAACCTTTTTCCTATATTTTTGATTTGTTAATTCAAATTTGTAGTATTCAATAATTCCGAGTGTGTACTGAACTGTGTAATTGGTACCGAATTGTTGTAAATTCAGCAACTTGTGTGTGCTCTGAAATGCTTTTATTCGACATGAAATTGTTGTTTAATTTGGAGGATTTTTGTAAGATTCTGTTGTTAAGAGTGGTTAACGATTTGGATTCGTTCTGATGTCACAAAACTAAGATTTTGGCCAGTTTCGATGTGGTTTCATGACCACATGGGCATGTGCCCCTACACAGGCGGTTCACACGGCCGTGTACGGTCCAGATTAGGGTTTCCTGGCTAATTTTGGAGCCACACAGCTAAGTGGTCGATTCGGGGCTTTTAGTCAACTTCTACACGACCATATGCCAACTTGAGGATTTAGGGATCCCACACGAGCGCCTGATACCCTCACACGGTCGTGTGATACCCTCATACGGTCGTGCCTGCTCTGTACCCTATTTTAGCACAACGAACAAAGAGTTACACGGCTGGATCACACGGCCATGTCCCTAGGTCAAACGGGCATGTGCCTTAGCTATACGGGAATGTGCCTCCTTTCACACGGGTGTGTGCCTCTCCACATGGGAGTGTTCATCCCCACACAACCTAGGTACTTCCGCATAGCCAGAGCACACGGCAGTGTGGTCCTGTTTCGCAAATTTTTGTTCTGTAGCATAACTTACCTATTTTGTTTCTTGTGTCGTCCAATGAATGTTGGGGCCTCTGTATAAGTATTAATAACTCTGATATAGCTTAGGGTCATGTGATTAACTGTAAGCGTGGTGCTAAACTTTCGATTTGATAGTTAGTGTTTGTAATGTGCTCTACGAAATGAAACTGTGTCCGATAATTGTGAAGAAATTTGATATTGAACTTGTATGTGTAAGAGCATTCTGATTCTGTGTGTCAGATTCTAAAGAGTGTGTATTTCTGTAATCGCATGGAATTCTGTATTTTTCTGGCTGTTTACGACCTTCTGTGTCTATATGACTGTTCGTGTTTGGTGTGTATTATTGCATTTGCATCATGATTTGGGGTTTGGTTGTGAAGAGAATGAAGACTGATTTTGATCTGATCTAGCAGTTTAGTTACAACATATCTGTAAAGTAGTTTACCGCAATGCACTATACTAAATATACATCAGCTTTGTTGCATACTATTATTTGAGTGGCTTAGCCCATATACGTGGTGTGTAGGGTTGAATGGGCCTTTTGAGGTCCTATGTGGTGTGTTTGGTTGGATGAGCTTAAACAGCTCTATTGGGGTATGATCGGGGGATAGAGAGGTGTTTTGGCTGGATGGGTGAGTTTTCACTACTTGACTGCATTCATAAGTGTCAGATTAAGTGATTGGGTGTAAATCTGTTTATTTTTATTTTTTCTGTTTGACTTATCATTTGTGACGGTTCTTACGTGTAATGACGTTTTGTAACACTATGTGTGATGATAAGTACTTTGCTTGAGTACATTCGTTCGGGACGTTAGCTTTGTGTATACCTTCTAGTCCTGTATATCTCTGTAAGTACGTTTTACTATTGTACTGCTATCTGGAATTTTGGTCTGTAATTTTATTGTTAGGCATGTCTCAAACTCACATTGAGCTCGTATAGCTCATCCCCTTTGTGTTTCCCCTTTCAAGTACATTTTCGAATTCTGTTGATGGACTCAACACGTCGAAGGTCTCGGTGTTACGCGTTTTAAATAATTAGTTAAAGTATTGTTTTGAAAATTGTGGTATGAACTTTTGTATTAAATACATGTAACTATTATTTAGACTGAGGTTTTTGTAATACCGAGATTTTATAGCTAGGAGTTTTTATGAAACTTAAATACTGTAATGTTTTTTGGTTTGTTAAACTAAAATTTCCCATGATCACTTTGGTGATCAATGTGACCTCCAAAATTCGGTCTAAACTCCTAGGCTGGGTATTGGGGTGTTACAGGCATAGGTATTGTTGCCAATATAGGACGTAAGTTTAAGTGCACTGAGGCACATTATCCTCATATTTATGGGTTGAGAAGGGGCTATGTGTAGTTCTAGGCATTGTGTCAAAAAAAGAACAAATATGACCGATAACCTCCCCAACCCGGCTTACACGTTAGATCTGAATTTGAAAAATTACATTAGCCACCAAAGTGGCCTAGTAAGCTATCAGAGTTTTTAAAACAATCATATTAAAGCATTTATTTTGGAGGAAAACTTAGTCAATTACCAAATTATTTATTTCTCAAAGTTTTAATTATATTATAGTAGCAAAAAAGTGATATCTATTTACGTTTTTAATAAAAACAGGGGTTCATGCATAGCTAATTAATTAATCATAATTTGATGCCCTAAAATCAAATTAAATGTCATGCAATATAAAAAAAATATAAACCCAAATCATTTGTCTCATGCCACAATTACAAATAAAATAATACATACTTTGAATAATAGAATAAATCAAATAATGAGCCTAAAATAACTGTATCAGTAAAAATTGAGTCGAGACCCTCCTGATGTCACTTTCACATCCTAAATTGGCAGATTATCTGTAAGGATGGAAATAAATGGGGAGTGAACTATGACGTTCAGCATGAGTTTTATCACAAGAAAATCAGTGCAAATCATTAAACCAAGCATACATAATAACGATTTTTAGTACAATAATAATAATATGATATAGCAATATTATTCACAATTCAAACAATTATGCTTATGCATGTCGATGCAATGCAATACAAGTTCAGTTTATTAGTAAAGATATGTCCTACCTGTAATATCTTGTTTTTTTAGTGGTGTCAAAAACGATGATTTTGAGACTACAATTTCAACAAGTGAGTTCATATTTTATTATTTAATACATGTTTATGGAGTTAAATTAGAGTCGTATTAAATTTTGGTTAAGAAATTTTAAGGTTTAGTTATTTAATTTACTAAAAAGGATTAAATTGTAAAAGTTACCAAAGATTAAATCTATTAGTCAAAGATGTTAATTGAACATTTAGCATGGTTAAGTGACCTAGTTAAGCAAATTGGCCAATATTAAGTACAATGGGCGGTCATGGTTCTCTTTTTAGTGAAATTTTAACTAGAATTAAGGGTTAATTTGGTAAAATGGTAAATAAGAATTATAATGTAAAATATGAAATAATTAGTATCAATTTCTTCTCCACTTAGCTAAAACCGAAAGAACCACCATTGTTGTTCATCTTTAGGATCGGTCAAGCTTGCTCTTTGTAACAGTCCGGTTTAGACCCTAGTCGGAATAGTGGTTTCGGGACCACAATCTGAGTCAGAAAAATATTAAATATTATTTCCTGTGTTTATGATGTGTGAGTTAGCATGTGTGAAAGTCTCGTACGAAAATTTGAATGTTTGTGTGCTTAATTTAATAAAAAGGACATAATCGCGTAAAATGTAAAAGATGTGTCCTAGATGTTAAAAGTGCCTAATTGATTTGGCCTTTTAAGTATGAGGTCCTTATTATGTTAATAGACTATTGAAAGCATGAGTAGACATAAATGGCCTTATGTTTAATGATTTAATAGTTTTATAACAAAGGGTAAAATGGAAATTTAGTTAATATGTTAATAATAATAAAACAAATGCATGAAAATGGTTCATTTTATGTTCATCCTAAGCCGAAAATACAAGAAAATAAAAGAGAAAAGTTTGCTTAGGGTTTAGCACTTGTGATCTTTGATTAAGGTATGTATTTTGATAGGTTTTTTATGATTTCTATGTTTTTGTAATCGTTGCTTCGAATACTATCAAACCCATGCCTTAATTTCTAATTTTGATGATGATTTTGAAATGTGACATTGATGAAATTATGAGCTTTGTAAAGTTAGTTGTTGATAAATGAAAGTTTGATGTTGGGTTTACATGTTTTGTCTTTGGATTTTTGATGATTTTGAGTAAAATGGGCTAAATTGTGAAAATGAGAAATTGAAGGACTAAAATATGAAATAAATGAAATGTGTAGACTAGTATGAGTACTAGTAGAATTCGGCTAAGCTTGTGTACAAGCAAATTATGTGTATTTTGTGACTTTGTGATTTAGGGATAAAGTGTCGAAATGTGAAAATGTGATGGTTAGTTGGCAAAATGCCCTAATTGTGTGTATATGGATTGGTTTGAATAATTTAGTGAATAAAAGGATTAATTTTGAATACATATAGATCAAGAAAAGAGGACTTTAGACTTAGACCAAGGGAAGTCAAAGATTATAGAGTAAACAGCCCAAGTCGACAATTTCGAGTACAAGGTAAGTTTGTACATAAAACATGATGTTACAAATATATTTTTGATGCTTGGATTATACATAGACTATATATATAATTTCTTATGGCTGAATACGATGATAAATCAATGGTATGAGGCATTAAGTGTGCGAATCAAAATAGCTTCGGCTATCTAAGGCACTAAGTGTACAATTCAAAATAGCTTCGGCTATCTGAGGCACTAAGTGTGCGGTATTGAGATAGGTTCAGTTAAATGAAATGACACTAAGTGTGCGAAATCGTTCTAGCTTCGTCTAACCCTTAAAGCACTAAGTGTGTGGATGTTAAAGCATGAATAATCTTCGGAAAGTCTTAAAATATCTGAACAAGAGGTGAGAATGAAAATGAATAAATACGGGAAGGTTCAGGCATGTATGATACCTATTGACAGATAATGTTATGCATATGAAGTTCATAGAATTGATAGATGAATTGAGAATTAATAAGTACCCCGGTGTTGATGTCTTACATTTTATAAACTGTTGATGATTTTTGGTACGAGCTTACTAAGCTTTTGAAAGCTTACTTTGTGTATGTTTGCATTGTTCTTATAGATATCGAAGCTACTGTGAGCTCGGGGATCGTCGAGGATTATCAGCACACTATCGAATCTCATTTTGGAACCTTTTGAAAATGTATCTAGTAAAGTATGGCATGTATAGGCTAGAAGTGCTTTGGATAGGTTTTGTAATGTTTATATTTAGCCATGTGATATGGTTAGATATGGTTGTGTTGATGTTTTGATCTGGGTATATGAAATGTGATACAAAACAATCTATTTGATGTGTTCATGAAGGCTAAGAGAAATGGTAAGCTTGGTAAGTTTTGGTATGAGATTAGGTCATGAGTTTACATATTATGAGACCATATGTTTTGATATGATTTGTTCTTATGTTTTGGCACATTTGAGTTGAGTTGCTAAGCATGTAAATGGTTGATAATGTTATGTTATGAATGTTGTAAGGTTTGGTTTAGAAATTGGCTGAAATTGTTGTGTAAATATGATTGGTTTGGTACTTATAGGTTTGACCCATTTGGGGTGGCAAGTTGGCTATTCAAATGGCTTATTTTTGTCCACACGGGCAGGGACACGAGCATGTGTCTCAGCCGTGTGCGACACACGGCTATGTTGCACGACCGTTTGTTCCCTGGGGTACCCTGCAATTGTAAGTCAGATTCGACCACGGCCAAGGCACACGGACGTGTGGCTAGTCATATGGCCCAAGTCAGATTCAACCACAGCCAAAGCACATGAGCGTGTCTTGTGGCCGTGTGATCAAGTCAGTATGTATGCCCTGTTTGGAAACGGCCTAGACACATGGGCGTGCCTAATGCCGTGGGAGGCACACGACCTGTTCACACGGGTGTGTGACCTGTACTTGTTTGAAAAATGTTTAAGTTATGGAAAAATTTTGTATGTGTTCGGTTTAGTCCCGACCCCTTTATAATGTATGTTTAAGGTCTTGATGACCCATATAAGGGACTCTACATTGATGTTTGATCTCTGATGCTATAATGTTTATGAAATGAATATTAATGTTTCGATTTTGTCCGGTAATGCCTTTAACCTTAGTTTGATAACGGATACAGGTTAGGGGTGTTACATTTTATTGGTATCAAAGCCATGGTTTAGTCGGTTCTAGGACTGCCATAGCGTATGTGAGTCTAGTTATACATGCCATATTTATGAACTGCGATAGTGTGATGAATCCTGACATTGAAATGTGCTTTTATATAGCAAATAGATCCTGAAAGAGCAATAGCGGACAATGTCAAAAGTAATGTGCCTGCTCCTGCGCAAGGGACGGCGCCATCTGATTCTAGACTAGCTACGAGTAGCTGTGATGGTGAGGCTAGACAAGCCTTCTATCAGATGATGAACGATTGGTTTAGCCAATATATTAGAACCAATCTGGTTGTACAACAACCTCCACCCACAGTCAATCCTCCACAAGCTCTTGTTATGCCATCAGTGAATCCGATTCAGTTAAGTAAGCCTCTGGTAGATAAGATTAGAAAGTATGGGGCTGAAGAGTTCCGAGCTACAACGAATGATGATGCTGAAAGAGTTGAGTTCTGGTTAGAGAACACGATAAGAGTGTTTGATGAATTATATTTAAATCTTGAAGAATGCATAAAATGTGTTGTTTCCCTTTTGAGAGATACGGTGTACCATTGGTGGAAGACTTTGACATCTGTGGTTCCAAATGAGCAGGTTACCTGGGATTTCTTCCAAGCAAAATTCTGAAAAAAATACATTAGTCAGAGATTTATTGACCAAAAATGTAAAGAGTTTCTTGAACTTAAACAATGCCGTATGTTTGTTACTAAATAAGAGTGGGAATTTGTGAGGCTGAGTTAGTACGCTCATGAATGTGTATCTACTGAGGCAATAATGTGTAAAATATTCGAGGATGGCTTGAACGAAGATATCTGTTTGTTAGTCAGGATTCTGGAAATCAAAGAATTTGTTATGCTTGTTGAATGAGCATGTAAAGCTGAAGATCTTGGGGAAGAGAAAAGAAAAGCTAATTTTGAAGCTAGAGATGTACGAAAGAGATCATCAGGCAAGTCATTTTAGTCTGCAACAAAGAAATTTCAAGATGATAATAGCCGTTCAAAGACTAGTGTGGGATATTTGAATAGAGATCGTGCTAGATCGCAACCGAGCTTTAAAACTTTAGCTACGTCTGTTGCCAGTATTGGTAATGCAAAGAATGAAAAACCTGAGTGTGATCAATGTGAAAGACAACATTTTAGAGAGTGCTGGGGAAAGAGTAATAACTGAGCTTGGTACAATTGTGGTTCACGAAATCATTTTATAAAAGATTGCCCAGATTTTATTGAAAAAGATAATGTTCTAAATCAAAGGTCAAGTGGCAACGTTTCTCATGGTAGACCTCCGAGAAATACGAGAAATATAAGTGGCAGTCAGAGAGGGACAAAAGATACAACTATTAGATCAGAGCCTCGTGCACCTGCCAGAGCCTATGCTATTCGAGCTCGCAAAGAAGCTTTGTTGCCAGATTTGGTTACAGGTACATTCACTCTTTAGGATACTTTTGTGATTGCTTTGATGGATCCTAGATCAACACATTCGTATATATGCATGAACTTAGTGAACAGTAAGACTTTGCCTGTAGAGTCTACTGAATTTGTAATTAGAGTTTCGAACCCTTTAGACAGATGTGTTTTGGTTGATAAAGTCTACAAGAATTGCCCGTTAATGTTTCAAGACACTTATTTTCTGGCTGATCTAATGTTGTTACCTTTTGATGAATTTGATATAATTCTGGGTATGGATTGGTTAACTTTGCATGATACTGTTGTGAACTGCAAGCGGAAAACTATTGATATGTGATGAAAAATGATGAAATAGTCAGAATTGAATCTAGTGATTTGAATGGATTGCCTGTTATGATATCTTCAATGAAAGCTTTGAGTATTGTGAGAAAGGGTTGTGAAGTTTATTTTGCATATGTGATTGATTCAAGAATGTTAGAAAAGAAAGTTAAATCTGTGCCTGTTTTCTGTGAGTTCCCTGATGTGTTTCTTGAAGAACTTCTAGCATTACCTCTGATTAGAGAAGTAGAATTTTGCATTGAATTGGTACCTGGTACTACTCTGATTTCGATAGCCCCGTATAGAATGACTCTGACCGAACTAAAAGAATTAAAGTCTCAGTTGTAAGAGTTAACAAATAGAGGGTTTGCTAGACCGAGTTTCTCACCTTGGGGTGCTCCAGTTCTATTTGTGAAAAAGAAAGACGGTATGATGATAATGTGTATCGACTATGACTATTTAAACAAAGTGAATATCAAAAATAAGTATCCTCTGCCTCGAATTGATGATTTGCTTGATCAATTGAAAGGAGCTGCTGTGTTTTCGAAAATAGATTTGAGATCAGGCTGTTATTAATTGCGAGTGAAAGACTCAGATATTCCAAAAATTGCTTTCAGAACGAGATACGACCACTATGAATTTTTAGTTATGCCTTTCGGATTGACTAACGCACCTGCTATTTTTATGGATTTGATGAATAGAATTTTCAGTCCATATCTAGATCAATTTGTTGTTGTATTCATTGATGACATACTGATTTATTCACGTGATGAATCTGAACATGCTGAGCAATTGAGATTAGTGCTACAGATTCTGCGAGATAAACAGTTGTATGTGAAGTTCAGTAAATGTGAATTCTGGTTGCGAGAAGTTGGTTTTTTAGGTCATATTGTATCAACCTCTGGTATCCGAGTTGATCCGAGCAAAATTTCAGCTATTTTGGATTGGAAACCTCCGAGGAATGTCTCTGAAGTCTGCAGTTTTCTGGGACTTGCTAGTTATTATAGAAGATTCGTAAAAGGTTTTTCGATGATTGCGACTCCGTTGACAAAACTCCAAAAGATGTGAAATTTGTGTAGTTTAAAAAGTGTCAGAACAGCTTCGATCAGTTAAAAAATTTGTTGACTGAAGCTCGGGTATTGGTACAACCCGAATCGGGTAAATAATTTGTGATATACAGTGATGCTTTGTTGATCGGTCTGGGATGTGTTTTAATGCAAGAGGGCGAAGTCATCCTTATGCTTCGAGATAGTTGAAGCTGCACGAAAAGAACTATCCGACACACGATCTTGAGTTAGCTGCGATTGTGTTTTCTTTGAAGATTTGGCGCCACTATCTATTTGGTGAGAAATGTCATATGTATTCTGATCATAAGAGTTTGAAGCATTTGATGACTCAGAATGATCTGAATCTTTGACAAAGAAGAACTTGTGATTGATTATCATCCGGGAAAAGCAAATGTTGTTTCTGATGCCTTAAGTCGAAAATCGTTGATTGCTTTGTGTGCGATAAATGCTCATTTGGTTCTGTCTGATGATGGTTCAGTTTTAGCTGAATTGAAAGTAAGACCTTTGTTCTTATAGCGGATTATCGAAGCTCAAAAGATTGATAATAAGATTTTAGCTAAAAGAGCTCAGTGCGATGTAGAGTCTAATTCAGAATTTAGAGTTGATAAAGATAATTGTTTGAGATTCCGAGATTGAATTTGTGCTCCGAGAAATCCAAAGTTAATTCAGATGATTTTGAATAAGGCTTACAATAGTCTGTTATCTGTACATCCAGGTAGTACGAAAATGTATAATGGTCTGAAACAATATTACTAGTGGTCCGAAATGAAAAGAGATATCTCTAAATTTGTTTCTAAATGTTTGATCTGTCAGCAAATTAAAGCTGAATATCAAGTGCCATCTGGTTTGTTACAACCAATTATGGTTCCGGAGTGGAAATAGGATCGAGTGACAATGAATTTTGTTTTGGGTTTACCCCTATCTCTAAGAAAGAAAGATGCTATCTGGGTTGTAGTTGATCGATTGACGAAATTAGCCCATTGTATTCCGGTGCGTTCTGATTACTCGCTAGATAAGTTGGCTAAGTTATACATTTATGATATTGTAAGATTGCACGGTGTGCCATTATCTATTGTATCAGACAGAGATCCAAGATTCACATCACGATTCTGAAAGAAGTTGCAAGATGCTTTGGGTACTAAATTGCATTTCAATACTACTTTTCATCTGCAAACGGACGGTCAATCCTAGTGGATTATTCAGATACTCGAAGATATTTTGAGATATTGCATTCTTGAGTTTGAAGGTACGTGGGAACAATATCTTTCTTTGATAGAATTTCCTTATAATACCAGTTTTTAGTTGAGCATTAAAATGACACCCTATGAAGCTTTATATGGTCGCAAATGCCGTACACCTTTGTATTGGACAGAGCTCAGCAAAAATAAAATTCACGGAGTTGATTTGATAAAAGAAACTGAACAGAAAGTGAAAGTGATCCAAGATAGTCTGAAAACAGCTTCTGATCATGAAAATTCTAAGCAGATTTGGAAAGAAAAGACATTGAATTTGAGATTGGTGATAAAGTGTTTTTGAAAGTGTCTATGTGGAAGAAAGTGCTTCGATTCGGTAGAAAAGGCAATTTGAGTTCGAGTTTCACTGGGCCGTATAAGATTATCGAGCGTATTGGGCCGGTAGCATATAGATTGTTGTTGCCACCAGAGTCAGAAAAGATTCATGATGTGTTTCACGTATCGATGCTTCGACATATAGATCTAACCTGTTGCATATAATTTCCCCGTCTAAGATTGAAATTCAGTCTGATATGACTTACGAAGAAAAGTCGATCCGTATATTAGCTCGCAAGGTTAAAGAACTGCGAAATAAGAAAATTTTGTTAGTAAAAGTGATATGGCATCGACACGGTATTGAAGAGGCAAGTGGGAGCCTGAAGATGCAATGAGACAGCAATATTCGAATCTGTTTAATGGTAAGATTTTTGGGGACAAAAATCCCTAAGGGGGAGAATTGTAACAGTTCGGTTTAAACCCTAGTCAGAATAGTGGTTTCGGGACCACAAATCCGAGTCAAAAAATATTTAAATATTATTTCCTGTGTTTATGATGTGTGAATTAGCATGTGTGAAAGTCTCGTACGAAAATTCGAATGTTTGTGTGCTTAATTTAATAAAAAGGACATAATCGCGTAAAATGTAAAAGCTGTGTCCTAGATGTTAAAAGTGCCTAATTGATTTGGCCTTTTAAGTCTGAGGTCCTTATTATTTAAAAGACCATTGAAAGCATGAGTAGACATAAATGGCCTTATTTTTAATGATTTAATAGTTTTATAACAAAGGGTAAAATGAGAATTTAGTTAATATGTTAATAATAAAACAAATGCATGAAAATGGATCATTTTATGTTCATCCTTGGCCGAAAATACAAGAAAAGAAAAGAGAAAAGTTTGCTTAGGGTTCAGCACTTGTGATCTTTGATTAAGGAATGTGTTTTGATCGATTTTTGATAATTTCTATGTTTTTGTAAACGTTGCTTCGAATACTATCAAACCCATGCCTCAATTTCTAATTTTGATGATGATTTTGAAATGTGCCATTGATGAAATTATGAGCTTTGTAAAGTTAATTGTTGATAAATGAAAGTTTGATGTTCGGTTTACATGTTTTGTCTTTGGATTTTTGATGATTTTGAGTAAAATGGACTAAATTGTGAAAATGAGAAATTGATGGACTAAAATGTGAAAAAAATGAAATATGTGGACTAGCATGAGTACTAGGCGAATTCGGCAGCTTGTGTACAAGCAAATTATGTGTATTTTGTGATTTTGTGATATAGGGACTAAAGTTTCGAAATGTGAAAATGTGATGGTTAGTTGGCAAAATGCCCTAATTGTGTGTATATGGATTGGTTTGAATGATTTAGTGAATAAAAGGATTAATTTTGAATACATATAGATCAAGAAAAGAGGAATTCAAACTTAGACCGAGGGAAGTCGAAGATTATAGAGTAAACAGTCTGAGTCGGTAATTTCGAGTATGAGGTAAGTTCGTACATAAAACATGATGTTACAAATATATTTTTGATGCTTGGATTATACATAGATTGTATATATAATTGATTATGGTTGAATGCGATGATAAATCAATGGTATGAGGCACTAAGTGTGCGATTCAAAATAGCTTCGGCTATCTGAGGCACTAAGTATGAGATTCAAAATAGCTTCGGCTAACTGAGGCACTAAGTGTGCAATATCGAGATAGGTTTGGTTAAATGAAATGGCACTAAGTGTGCGGAATCGTTCTAGCTTCGGCTAACCCTTAAAGCACTAAGTGTGCGGAATCGTTCTAGCTTCGGCTAATCCTTAAAGCACTAAGTGTGCGGATGTTAAAGCATGACTAATCTCCAGAAAGTCTTAAAATATCTGAACGATAGGTGAGAATGAAAATGAATAAATACAAGAAGGTTCAGGTATGTATGATACCTATGTGACAGATGATGTTATGCATATGAAGTTTATAGAATTGATAGATGAATTGAGAATTAAGAAGTACCCTGGTGTTGATGTTTTACATTTTATAAACTATTGATGATTTTTGGTACGAGCTTACTAAGCTTTTGAAAGCTTACTTTGTGTATGTTTGCATTGTTCTTATAGATATTGAAGCTATTATGAGCTCGGGGATCGTCGAGGATCGTCACCACATTATCGAATCTCATTTTGGTACCTTTTGAAAATGTATCTAGTAAAGTATGGCATGTATAGGCTAGAAGTACTTTGGATAGGTTTTGTAATGTTTATATTTAGCCATGTGATATGGTTTGATATGGTTGTGTTTATGTTTTGATCTGGGTATATGAAATGTGATGCAAAACAATCTATTTGATGTGTTCATGAATGGCTAAGAGAAATGGTAAGTTTGGTAAGTTTTGGTATGAGATTAGGTCATGAGTTTACATATTATGAGACCATATGTTTTGATATGATTTAGTCTTATGTTTTGGCACATTTGAGTTGAGTTGCTAAGCATGTAAGTGGTTGATAATGTTATGTTATGAATGCTGTAAGGTTTGGTTTAGAAATTGGCTGAAGTTGTTGTGTAAATATGCTTGGTTTGGTACTTATAGGTTTGACCCATTTGGGGTGGCAAGTTGGCTATTCAAATGGCTTATTTTGTCCACACGGGCATATGTCTCAGCTGTGTGCGACATATGGCTATGTTGCACGGCCGTTTTTCCCCTAGGGTACCCTACAATTGTAAGTCAGATTCGACCATGGCGAAGGCACACAGACGTGTGGTTAGTCGTGTGGCCCAAGTCAGATTCGACCACGGTTAAAGCACACAGTGTGTCTTGTGGCTGTGTGATCAAGTCAATATGTATGCCCTATTTGGACATGGCCTAGACAGATGGGCATGTCTAATTTCGTGTGAGGCACACGGCCTGTTCACACGGGCGTGTGACCTATACTTGTTTGAAAAATGTTTAAGTTATGGAAAAAATTTGTATGTGTTCGGTTTAATCCCGACCCTTTTATAATGTATGTTTAAGGTCTCGATGACCCATATAAGGGACTCTACATTGATGTATGATCTCTGATGCTATAATGTTTATGAAATGAATGTTAATGTTTCGATTTTTTCTGGTAATGCCTTTAACCCTAGTTCGGCAACGGATACGGGTTAGGGGTGTTACACTCTCTCTTGCATGGTAAGTAATTGATCTTAGTTTTGAGAAATTTTTATGTTTTTGTGATTATTATAGTGTAATCTATTAAACCCAGGGATTTAATTGTAAAAATGTTAAGGTTTTAGAGTCCGAACAGTAATAGATTTTTGGTGTTCTTAAGTTTTTAAAAAGGATTTATAAATTTGAATGTTAGTTAGTATGATTGTGTAAAAGATTTTTCTTGTTAGTTTTGGGTTCAAAGACTAGTGTATAAATAATTAAAATTCCATGTAAAAATTCTATAATTTGTAAGTGTTTACGGACTGTTTTGAGCTATTGGTATATTCGGTTTTGGTTGTTAGGGATGAATTATAGAATTTTGAATAGTTTCGGTTTAAAGGACTAGATTGAATAAAGTGAAAAATTTAGGGGGAAAGTTATAAAAGTGAAAATTAAGAGTCTCATGTATTGAATTGAATTTTTTATGCATATGAATTTAATGATTTTAATTTAATTACTATATAGATTGGAATCAAGTTAAAAAGACAATAACCGTGGAAAAAGGAAAAATTGTGGAGTAGCCCCTGCGAGGAAACCGATAGTAGTTAGTAGGTAATTTCATAATATAGATAAATATATTTATATATTTATAATTTGTGACATTATGTTTTGGTTAAATTTTATCTGGATTGAATTATGATATTAATTTGAAATTATAAAATGTCTACAATTAAGTGCAAGTGAGAGTTGATTATTCGATAATTGATGATTAATAAGGTTAGTTGATATTGAAATGATTGTAATTGGCTTATTGCATGTGTATGGATATTGTGAAAGTGCCTCTAATTTATAATGTTAAGAATTCTATTAAGTGGTCATTTGAACATAGTAAACAATTAGGATACGATTGGCATGCTAATAGGGTTAGTATACGCGCTTGTACTGTAACACCCCAAAATTAGAACCTTTGCTTGTTAAATTTCGTCATAAGATATGTGTTTTCTTCTATGGTTTAGTGTCTTAATTGTACATTCAAGATCAGGGGTCTGAGTCCCACTTTTGGAAAATTTATTATTCATTTGATTCAAACATTATCTGGGAACGTCGGGCTCAAGTTTAATTTCGTGTAAGTTTATGTTGAGAATGAGCCTGCTAGTTTAATAGTTAAGCTTTTGTATGTCTTTGATCTTGTGTTCGAGTCACTATGTAAGCAATAAAGAAATGTTTTTATATTTTATGAAATAAATCTTATTTTTGAAGTTGTTAATTGATTTTCTTTTCCCAAAACTTTTTTTCATTTTACATTTCAAAGTTTTTCTTCCCTTTTTCTTCATTTACCATTGTTTTCATTTTTTTTCTTTGTTCTTTCCTTTATTAATCTTACTGCTGGATTTGTTGAGGAATTAGGTTGTTCTTTATTCGATTAACAGGCTAATAGCATAAGTTCCATCTGTGTTTCTTCTGTTATTGCTTGATTTTTGTCTTTTTGTTGTTGGGGTTTTCTACCATTCCATTTTGAACTTTCTGTTAAGTTTTTGACAGGTTTCTCTTTTAGGCGTAGAAGTTGCAAATCAATGTCATTCCATGATTTAAGTTCTCGCATTTCCTTTTTACGTAAGGGTAAGATCTTATTTTTATGATTTGGGGTTTTGCGTCGAAGTTTTTCAAAGTAATTTTTTGGTTAGATGTTAATTTAACGTTTTAGTTGATTTCATCGATTAATTGGGCAATTGGTTGTCGTTTTAGGTTTCGAGATCATCTTTTTTGCTTCTACGTCATACCCATGTCAGGTTTTTAACGAAAATTGAGATTTCTGCGAACGACAAAAGCTAAAATCCAAGGTTGTCGATGCCACATGATCGTGTTCCAGGTCGTGTGGTAGGCCGTGTAAGCTACACGATCATGTAGGCTGTGTAATTCTCTAACTTAGGTCACACGGGGGTGTGTTCAGGCCGTGTGAGGGACTGTTTTGATTGTGAGTCACACGATCAAATGACACGGATGTGTGTCTAGGCTGTTAACTCTCTGACTAGAGTCACATAGACATGTGCTAGGCCATGTAGACCACACGGACCAGCCATCCAGCCTGTGTGAATCGACACGGGCATTTGGGCTAAAAATTGAAAATTTTCCCTAGGGCCGTAAAAGTTATTCAAATCGAACGTAGGCCTTCTGTAGGGTTCGTATAATCTGAATTAGGCTATATAACTTGATATCTGATGACCTGATACTGAATAATCTGTTATCTGTACGTATATCTGATGCGATATCTACTAAATGATTATAATCTACATTATCTGAATATGATTTGTATTGGGATAATTGTATGTGCATTTTAATATCTAATAACTCTGTATCTGCATTGGGTTGGCGTAACACCCCATACCCGAGACCGTCGCCAGAGTCGAGCACGAGGCATTACCTGACTGAACTTACTAATTCGGGGCATGAAATTTGCTTTTAAAATTAATTAATTTACATTCATTCAATATGTCCCTAAAAAGGGCCCTCTAGACCCTAAAACATGCAATTGAAACGGTTCGGGACCAAACCGGGAACATTAAAAATTTTCCGAATACTTAGACAAATCAAAACAATTTATTTCATTATTCCTTATAAAACTACCCACTTGCGTCATGTCACTAAATAAATCATAACTCGAGTCACAAAACTCAAAATTTAAATTCATGAATTTCCCCTGAAACTGGACTCATATATCTTCTTATAATTTTTTTTCCAGAATTTTGGTCTAGCCAATTAGTACAGTTTATTAGTTAAAGTTTCCCCTGTTGCACTGTTCGACTACTCTGACCTCTCCTCACTACAAATCAATTTTCTCCCTGTATAGAATTCAAATAACCATGTAGTTTGTTTCTCTTGAAAGTAGATTCACTAAGGAATCTAGAAATATAAACTATATCTCTTAATACTTTTTGAACAATTTTTAGTTAATTTATAAAGTCAGAACAGGGGATTCAGAAATCGCTCTGACCTGCCTCACTAAAATTCAAATATCTCTTAATATACACTTCTTTTGGTTACTCTGTTTCTTTCATATGAAAATAGACTCAATAAGTTTTAATTCTATATTCCATTCATCACCTAATTCCATTTCTACTATTCTTGGTGATTTTTCAAGATCATGTCACTGCTGCTGTTCAATACTGTTTTAATGTTCATTTCACTTTTTCATGATTTCTTTGTATTAACTACCATTTAGGCATACATAACACCGAAACATGTTCTTCATTAGCCATTTCAATTGCTAATCATTATCAAATATTTACATACCATTCTTTAGCCATATCATAAGGACATACACACAAAATGGCTAAGTCCCTATACATGCCATAAACTATAACGTTTGTAAATGAAGATACCCATTTGGTAACTAGATAGTCGATAGTATCAAGTGATCTCTGATGACATCGAACCCAAGCTTGCTTTTAAGTACTCTGAAACATGGGAAAGTGAAAGAAGTAAGCTTATAAAGCTTAGTAAGTTCACATGTAAAATAATAAGCATTAGTAATCAATTTAGCTTACTACTATGCTATCATAATTTGCTTAAATAATGTTTAGTTCTTACTTTCCCATCTTACTCATCGGTAACCTTACCAAAGGCTCAGAATACAAAAGGCACCTTACTTAAGAGCTTGCTTACATACCTGAAACATCTCACTTAACACATGAGTACTCTTTCATAATATAGGCATATTGCCAATCATGTCATAAAGTGTCACAAGCATAACTGAAAACTCATCACATACTTAATACTTGATAATCTCAATTGCTTACAATCTCAATATTAAATAAGCCTTAAATGCATACTTGTACTCTTTCTTCATATTCTCACCTTGTCGTTTCTTTGACTTACTCTTTGGATTACTCAGGAACCTTTTCCCTTTGAACTTACCATTGCCATGTCTTGACATGGTCTTATGTGGTATCCTTGCCTTATAAACTCACCAATGCCATGCCTTGGAATGGTATTACATGGGACCTTTGCCTTATAGTAACTCATCAATGCCATGTCTTAACACTGTCTTACATGATTTCCTTGCCTTATAGAACTTATCAATGCCATGCCTTGGCATGGTCTTACATGATATCCTTTGTGACAGCCCAAAATTGACCCTAGTCGGGAAGTGGTTTCGGGACCGCTAAACCGAGTCACCGAAATGTTCGAATGTGATATTTATTGTCTAGAATATGTAATTATGAATGTGTGAAAATTTCAAGCTTCGATTTAGTCGATTGCATGTGAGTTTTAGTAAATAGGACTTATGTGAGAAAATTTTGAAATGTGATAGGTCAAAGCATAAGGACCTATTAGTGCATGTTGAAAAAGGGGGGACTTGCATGTCAATTTCCCCCCCCTAATTAGTAGTGGCCGGCCATGACAAGCATGGTAGACCAAGTGTGATGGGCAAGAACATGTCATAAACATGTTGAGTTAGTGTTTCATGGGAAGTATGATAAAATAAGGAGCATGGGCATAAAATAATGAAAGGGAATATGATGAAAACAAAAAAAAAGTGTGTGGTTGTTCCCCCCCCCATTTTGCCGAAACTAGAAAGAAAAAACAAAAAAAAAAGTGTCCATCTTTCTTCATTTCCCTTGGCCGAATGTTCTAAGGAAGAAAGAAAAACAAGTTGTGTTCTTTGGTTCTTCTTGGCCGAATTGAAAGGAAGAAGAAGGGAGTGAAGCAATCGGTCATCTTAGGTCACTATTAAGGTAAGGAAGTTTGTACTAGCTTTTGAAATTTTAGTTGATATTGAGTGAGTTATCAAGTGAACTTTGTAAACCATGTTGAAATTTTGATTTTGGGGGTGAGTATGGTTTTCGGCTATAAAAGATTAATAAGGGTGATGATTGTGTTTCATGCTAAACTTAGATGAATAATGGTAGTTGCTTACATCTTGATATCTATGAGTTCCTTTCTTGGTTCTACCATAGACCCACGAAGTATATGTTTATTTGGTGTTGTTGGAGGTTTATGATAGAAGCTAATGAGTGAGAGTTTGATAGGTACTATGAGGTTAAACTTCATGAGATTGTAAGCTTGTAAGTTGGATGATGAAATTCATGCTTTGTGAAGGTAAATGGTGTAGAAGGAGCATTCGGCCATGAAAAAAAATAAAGGGAAATTTACGATGAATTAAGTTGGAAGCTATTATAATGTACTTGTGCATTCGGGTATGGGATGAAAATATATGAGATGGCTATAATCAGCCTTGTGATTCGGCTCTTGCATATATATATATATTTGCACATGATGTATTGGTATGGTACATATATATATATCATCCCAAGGTATATGTTTATATATGGTGGTGGTTTAGTTATGGAGTAAATGATGGATGCGTATTGAGTTATAATATGTAATGCATTAGTTAGTAAAATGTATGCCATTTATGTGTGGTATTAAGTATATAATCGGCCTCAACATAGACATGCATATTCGGCCATAGGAAGAAGATTGGTGTTGCATGTATTCGGTTAGAGGCAAGCATATTGATGCTTTTGTCTTGGCTTAGAAAATTCGGCCAAGGGGGAAAATTAGCTAAAATGTTGAGTTTGATTCATGATTCCGTACATATGTGACTTTAATGTCTAATGTATAAATATGGGCTAAGTGCCTTGTGTTCCTCTTTTCGATGCTCAAATGATTAAATCAATTTATTTGTTTAATTAAGCTCAAGAGCAAAGGGGAACTAAATCCGATAAAGGGAAGGAAAAAGTGGTCGAATAGCTATCGGAATCGTTCGACAACATCCGAGGTAAGTTCTTGAGTAAAAGAGCTTAAATTATGATTTGATTAGATCATGTTTTAAGCAAATCAAAATCATGCTCTTTGTGTGTGGCTATTGAGCCGAAATTGCAAGAATGATAAGTGCTTGTGTTTGAGTTTTGCTAACGAAAACGAAATACGAATGTGCCATGATTTATTGTTAAATGTGCATGGTTATTTGAATGATGTCCGGGCTAAGTCCCGAAGGCTTTGTGCTAGGTGACCATATCCAGACTAAGATCCGAAGGCATTTGTACGAGTTATTAAATCCGGACTAAGATCCGAAGGCATTTGTGCGAGTTACTAAATCCGGGTTAAGTCCCGAAGGCATTGGTGCGAGATACTAAATCCGGGTTAAGTCCCGAAGGCATTTGTGCGAGTTACTATAACCGGGCTATGTCCCGAAGGCATTTGAACGAGTAGCTATATCCGGTTAAATTCCGAAGGTACGTGATTTGGGAATGAATGATCTTGCTGTAAAAATTTCAGTTAATACGCTTGAAACATTTCAACATTAAGGTATGTTTCGTATGTGCTTTGAATTAGTTGAGCCCTTATAAATAAGTATTCGCTCAGTTGATAAATGAGCTACCGGCCTTTGGCTAAGTTGATCTTTGTGTATGAATAAAAGGGTTGGTAATGTGAAGTAAGTATGATATTGAAAAATTGTGCATATGAAATTATCCGTTTAGCTACATGAATGCTATACTTTTGTTGTGCTGGAATCCCTTGCTCAAAACTTACTAAGCATAAATTGCTTACTCCGTCTCCTTGATTCTCTGTTTTATAGATTTTGGTTCTCCAGCTATCGGACTCGGGATTTTGAAGTCGAAGTCGCCCACACTATCAAAGCCCCCTTTTGGTACAATTTTGGTTGAACTTCGAAATGGCATGTATAGGACTACCCTTTTTGTTGGGGGTCATGGGCCCTTTGGACTTGTATAATTTTGGATAGCCATGCGAAAATGGCTTATATATGTTTGAGTATAATGTTATAATCATTTGGTATGGATATGCTTAACAAGGATTGGCCATGAGAATGGTTAATCACTATCATAAATTGTGCTATTTATGCTAAAAGGGCTAGTTGAATCATGGAAACTATGAAATAGGTAAAGTCTACCTTAAAGGCAGATGCTGACAGCAGCAGTGATGTAGATTTGGAAAATCACTAAAAATAGTAGGAATGGAATTAAATAGTGAATAAATTATGTAAACGAACCTTGATGAATCTATTTTCATAGGAAAGTAACGAAATGATCATATGACAGTATGTTAAGAGATATTCAGGTTCTCGTAAGACAGGGCTAGAACGATTTCTGGATTCCCTGTTTTGACTTTGGAAATTCATTATAAATTAACCGGAGATAATTAGGAGTCATGCCATATATGTATAGATTCCTCTTTGAGTCTAGTTTCTATAGAAACAAACGACATCAGTATTGAAGCCCTGTACAGGGAGATATCCAAGTCGTAATGCGCAAAGGTCAGTGTAGTCGATCCCTGTAACATGGGAGACTTTGACTAATAAACTGTACTAATTGGCCCAATCAAAAATTCTAGAAAAAAATATGTAGATGGGCATATGAGTATAGTTTTAGGGAAAATTTACGGAACTAGATTCCGAGTTTCTGAACTCAAGATATGATTTTTAAAGTGACTAGTACGCAGATTGGCAGTGTCTGGGAAATTTTTTTATAAGTGGTTTAAAGTCTGTTAACACCTCGTGTTCGACTCCGGTGACGGTCCCGGGTTCGGGGTGTTACATTTTATTGGTATCAGAGCTACGGTTTAGTCAATTCTAGGACTACCGTAATGCGTTGGGTCTAGCTATACATGCCATTTTATGTGATCAATTGATAGTGTGGTGATTTCTGACATTTGCAAATGTGTTTATTTATAGTAATGGATCCCGATCCCGACCGAGCGGTAGCTGATGATCTTGAGAGTG
Organism: Gossypium hirsutum; assembly: GCF_007990345.1. Taxonomy (NCBI): domain Eukaryota; kingdom Viridiplantae; phylum Streptophyta; class Magnoliopsida; order Malvales; family Malvaceae; genus Gossypium; species Gossypium hirsutum. Next base: position 95,945,954 of record NC_053425.1, read on the forward strand.
TAGCGCCCGCTCCCGCACAAGGGACAGCGCTGGCAGACTCTCAACCTAATGCTAGTAATCCGAATGATGAAGCTAGACAAGCTTTCTATAGCGTGATGAATGATTGGTTCAACCAATACATTCGAACTAATACGGCTGTTCCACAACCTCCATTCCCGACTAATACAACCCCCGCACCTACACTACCTCCGGAAACTGACCAAATAAGGTCAAATAAGCCCCTAGTTGACAGAATCCGAAAACATGGGGCTACTGAATTTAAAGCTACGGATAGCGACGACGCCAAGCAAGCTGAATTTTGGTTGGACAACACTATCCGGGTACTCGATGAGCTATCTTGTACACCCGATGAATGCCTAAAGTGCACTATCTCCTTGCTACGCGATTCTGCCTACTATTGGTGGAGTACTCTGACTTCTGTTGTGCCCCGAGAGCAAGTAACTTGGGAGTTTTTCCAAACTGAGTTTCGGAAAAAGTATATCAGTCAGAGATTTGTTGATAAAAAACGGAAGGAATTTCTTGAGCTTAAGCAAGGTTCTATGTCAGTTACTGATTACGAGTGAAAATTTGTTAGACTTAGTAGGTACGCTCGGGAATGTGTTTCGTCCGAGGCTATCATGTGTAAACGCTTCGAGGATGGGCTGAATGAAGATATAAAAATGTTCGTGGGCATTCTTGAAATACGAGAGTCCGTAGTACTTGTCGAGCGAGCTTGTAAAGCCGAAGAGCTTAGAAAAGAAAAACAAAAAGTTGATGTGGGGACTGGAGAGTTTCGTAAAAGATCTTCGGGAAAGTCTCTTCAACAGGCATCGAAGAAATTTCGAGATGATGTGGGCCGGTCTAGAGGCACTTCGGGCCTTTTTAGACGAGATCGTGATCGACCCCTGTGGGTACACGAGGCACTTCGGTCGCCAGTGTTGGGAATGAACGTCGAGATAGAACGGAATGTCGATATTGCGGTAAATGGCATTCGGGGAGTTGTAGATTCCCTGACCGCTCCTGTTACAAGTGCGGATCAGTTGACCACTTCATTAAAGATTGCCCGAGGTTGTCTGAACAGAATGTAAATCAGAGTGGGAAACCGGGTGCTACCACTGCTCGAGGTAGACTATCTAGAAATACGGGCAATGCTAGCGGTGGTCAGAGAGGATCTAGAGATGCTACGGCCAGATCCGAGGCTCGTGCGCCTGCTAGAGCTTATGCTATACGTGCCCGCGAGGATGCTTCTTCGCCTGATGTTATTACTGGTACTTTTACTCTCTTTGATACTAATGTAATTGCTTTGATTGACCCCGGTTCTACTCATTCTTACATATGTGAAACCTTAGCATCCAGTAAGACTTTACCTATTGAGTCTACTGAGTTCGTAATTCGGGTGTCAAATCCCTTGGGTCGTTACGTGCTTGTCGACAAAGTGTGTAAGAAATGTCCCCTAGTAATTCGAGGTTCCTGTTTTCCAGCGGACTTGATGCTTTTGCCGTTTGATGAATTTGATGTTATTCTTGGTTTGGATTGGCTGACCGCGCATGATGCAGTTGTGAATTGCAAAAGCAAGACTATTGATTTGAGGTGCGCAAATAACGAGATAATCCGAGTTGAGTCTACGGACTTAAAGGGGTTGCCAGCTGTAATATCCTCAATGTTGGCCCAGAAATATGTAAGAAAAGGGTGCGAAGCATACCTTGCGTATGTACTTGATGACAAAGAATTAGAAAAGAAACCCGAATCTGTGCCGGTGGTTTGTGAATACCCGGATGTTTTTCCTGAAGAATTACCGGGTTTACCACCTGTTCGGGAGATAGAGTTTGGTATTGAGCTTGTACCTGGGACTACGCCGATTTCGATAGCTCCGTATCATATGGCACCAACCGAGTTAAAAGAGTTGAAAGCTCAGTTGCAAGAATTGATGGATAGAGGTTTCGCCCGACCAAGTTTCTCACCTTGGGGTGCACCAGTATTGTTCGTGAAAAAGAAGGACGGAACCATGAGGTTGTGCATTGACTATCGTCAGCTGAATAAAGTGACAATAAAGAACAAATATCCGTTACCGCATATCGATGATTTGTTCGACCAACTGAAGGGAGCCTCAGTGTTCTCAAAAATAGATTTGAGATCGGGCTATTATCAGTTGCGAATTCGAGATTCGGACATACCCAAAACTGCCTTAAGAATGAGATATGGTCACTACGAGTTCTTAGTGATGCCGTTTGGGCTCACTAATGCCCCTGCGGTATTTATGGATTTGATGAATCAGATCTTCAGACAGTATTTGGACCGGTTCGTAGTTGTGTTCATTGATGACATCTTGGTCTATTCAAGAGATGAGACCGAACATGCTGAGCACCTGAGATTAGTGTTACAAATTTTGCGGGATAAGCAGTTATATGCTAAGTTCAGTAAGTGTGAGTTCTGGTTAAGAGAGGTTAGCTTCTTGGGTCATGTGGTATCCGCATCGGGTATTCGAGTTGACCCGAGCAAAATTTCAGCCATACTTAACTGGAAGCCTCCAAGAAATATTACCGAAGTTCGGAGCTTCCTGGGGCTCACCGGTTATTACCGACGATTTGTAAAAGGTTTCTCGATGATAGCCACACCAATGACGAAGCTACTTCAAAAGGATGTTAAGTTCGAATGGACGGAGAAATGTCAGAATAGTTTCGATCAACTGAAAACTTATTTGACTGAAGCTCCAATTTTAGTGCAACCCGAATTAGGCAAAGAGTTTGTCATTTATAGTGACGCATCCCTACTTGGGTTGGGTTGCGTATTGATGCAAGAAGGTCGAGTGGTGGCCTATGCGTCGAGACAATTAAAGCCACATGAGAAAAATTATCCGACCCATGATCTCGAACTAGCTGCCATCGTATTCGCTTTAAAAATATGGCGACATTACTTATTTGGTGAAAAGTGCCATGTATTTTCGGATCACAAAAGTCTCAAATATTTGATGACTCAAAGATACTTAAATCTGCGACAAAGACGTTGGCTTGAGTTGTTGAAAGATTACGAGCTTGTCATTGATTACCACCCGGGAAAGGCTAATGTGGTTGCGGACGCCTTAAGCCGGAAATCACTGTTTGCTTTACAAGCGATGAATGTGCACTTGTCTGTTCTACCCGACAATGTGTTAGTAGCTGAATTAAAGGCCAAACCATTATTGATTCGTCAAATTCGTGAAGCTCAGAAAGTCGACGATGAATTGGTTGCAAAACGGGCTGAGTGTGTTCCGAACAAGGAATCGGAGTTTCAAATTGATGATGATGATTGTTTGAGGTTCAGAAGTCGTTTGTGTGTTCCAAGGAATTCGGAACTCATTTCGATGATTCTGAACGAAGCCCATTGTAGCCGAATGTCAATTCACTCGGGGAGTACGAAAATGTACAACGATTTGAAACGTTGGTTTTGGTGGCATGGGAAATGTACATCTCCGACTTTGTTTCGAGATGTTTAATATGTCAACAAGTGAAAGCGGAACATCAAGTGCCTTCAGGATTACTTCAGCCGATCATGATACCTGAGTGGAAATGGGATCGAGTCACAATGGACTTTGTGTCCGGACTGCCATTGTCAGCAAGTAAGAAAGATGCGATTTGGGTTATTGTCGATAGACTGACTAAGTCGGCTCACTTTATCCCTGTGCGTACGGATTTTTCATTGGATAAACTAGCTGAATTGTACGTTTCTCAGATTGTGAGATTACACGGGGTACCTATTTCTATAGTGTCGGATAGAGATCCGAGATTCACCTCACGATTTTGGAAGAAATTGCAAGAAGCTTTGGGTACCAAGCTGCATTTTAGCACTGCTTTTCACCCCCAAACCGATGGTCAATCCGAGCGGATAATTCAGATACTTGAGGATATGTTGAGATGTTGCATCCTCGAGTTCAGTAGTTCATGGGAACGGTATTTACCTTTGATTGAATTCGCTTACAACAATAGTTTTCAATCAAGTATTAAGATGGCACCTTACGAGGCTTTGTACGGTCGTAAATGCCGTACACCATTGTTTTGGACCGAGCTCGGTGAAAGTAAAATTTTTGGAGTTGATTTGATTAAAGATGCCGAACAGAAAGTAAAGGTAATCCGTGAAAGTCTGAAGGCAGCCACAGATTGTCAAAAATCGTATGCGGATTTGAAACGAAAAGACATTGAATATCAGGTGGGAGATAAAGTGTTTCTTAAAGTTTCGCCTTGGAAAAAGGTACTCAGATTTGGCCGTAAGGGCAAGTTGAGCCCGAGATTCATTGGGCCGTACGAAATCTCCGAACGAGTTGGTCCGGTTGCGTATAGATTGATTTTTCCCCCTGAACTTGAAAAGATTCACGATGTCTTTCATGTTTCGATGCTTCGACGTTATAGATCCGATCCGTCACATGTGATTAATCCCTCAGAAGTTGAAATTCAATCTGACTTGAGTTATGAAGAAGAACCGATTCGTATCCTAGCTCGTGAAGTGAAAGAGTTGCGAAACAAAAGGGTTCCGTTAGTAAAGTGTCATGGCTCAAACACGGAATCGAGGAAGCTACTTGGGAAACCGAGAGCTCGATGAAAGAACGATACCCAAACCTATTTACCGGTAAGATTTTCGGGGACGAAAATTTCTTAAGTGGGGGAGAGTTGTGACAGCCCAAAATTGACCCTAGTCGGGAAGTGGTTTCGGGACCGCTAAACCGAGTCACCGAAATGTTCGAATGTGATATTTATTGTCTAGAATATGTAATTATGAATGTGTGAAAATTTCAAGCTTCGATTTAGTCGATTGCATGTGAATTTTAGTAAATAGGACTTATGTGAGAAAATTTTGAAATGTGATAGGTCAAAGCATAAGGACCTATTAGTGCATGTTGAAAAAGGGGGGACTTGCATGTCAATTTCCCCCCCTAATTAGTAGTGGCCGGCCATGACAAGCATGGTAGACCAAGTGTGATGGGCAAGAACATGTCATAAACATGTTGAGTTAGTGTTTCATGGGAAGTATGATAAAATAAGGAGCATGGGCATAAAATAATGAAAGGGAATACGATGAAAACAAAAAAAAAGTGTGGTTGTTCCCCCCCCATTTTGCCGAAACTAGAAAGAAAAAACAAAAAAAAAGTGTCCATCTTTCTTCATTTCCCTTGGCCGAATGTTCTAAGGAAGAAAGAAAAACAAGTTGTGTTCTTTGGTTCTTCTTGGCCGAATTGAAAGGAAGAAGAAGGGAGTGAAGCAATCGGTTATCTTAGGTCACTATTAAGGTAAGGAAGTTTGTACTAGCTTTTGAAATTTTAGTTGATATTGAGTGAGTTATCAAGTGATTTTTGTAAACCATGTTGAAATTTTGATTTTGGGGGTGAGTATGGTTTTCGGCTATAAAAGATTAATAAGGGTGATGATTGTGTTTCATGCTAAACTTAGATGAATAATGGTAGTTGCTTACATCTTGATATCTATGAGTTTCTTTCTTAGTTCTACCATAGACCCACGAAGTATATGTTTATTTGGTGTTGTTGGAGGTTTATGATAGAAGCTAATGAGTGAGAGTTTGATAGGTACTATGAGGTTAAACTTCATGAGATTGTAAGCTTGTAAGTTGGATGATGAAATTCATGCTTTGTGAAGGTAAATGGTGTAGAAGGAGCATTCGGCCATGAAAAAAAAATAAAGGGAAATTTACGATGAATTAAGTTGGAAGCTATTATAATGTACTTGTGCATTCGGGTATGGGATGAAAATATATGAGATGGCTATAATCAGCCTTGTGATTCGGCTCTTGCATATATATATATTTGCACATGATGTATTGGTATGGTACATATATATATATATCATCCCAAGGTATATGTTTATATATGGTGGTGGTTTAGTTATGGAGTAAATGATGGATGCGTATTGAGTTATAATATGTAATGCATTAGTTAGTAAAATGTATGCCATTTATGTGTGGTATTAAGTATATAATCGGCCTCAATATAGACATGCATATTCGGCCATAGGAAGAAGATTGGTGTTGCATGTATTCGGTTAGAGGCAAGCATATTGATGCTTTTGTCTTGGCTTAGAAAATTCGGCCAAGGGGGAAAATTAGCTAAAATGTTGAGTTTGATTCATGATTCCGTACATATGTGACTTTAATGTCTAATGTATAAATATGGGCTAAGTGCCTTGTGTTCCTCTTTTCGATGCTCAAATGATTAAATCAATTTATTTGTTTAATTAAGCTCAAGAGCAAAGGGGAACTAAATCCGATAAAGGGAAGGAAAAAGTGGTCGAATAGCTATCGGAATCGTTCGACAACATCCGAGGTAAGTTCTTGAGTAAAAGAGCTTAAATTATGATTTGATTAGATAATGTTTTAAGCAAATCAAAATCATGCTCTTAGTGTGTGGCTATTGAGCCGAAATTGCAAGAATGATAAGTGTCTTGTGTTTGAGTTTTGCTAACGAAAACGAAATACGAATGTGCCATGATTTATTGTTAAATGTGCATGGTTATTTGAATGATGTCTGGGCTAAGTCCCGAAGGCTTTGTGCTAGGTGACCATATCCGGACTAAGATCCGAAGGCATTTGTACGAGTTACTAAATCCGGACTAAGATCCGAAGGCATTTGTGCGAGTTACTAAATCCGGGTTAAGTCCCGAAGGCATTTGTGCGAGATACTAAATCCGGGTTAAGTCCCGAAGGCATTTGTGCGAGTTACTATAACCGGGCTATGTCCCGAAGGCATTTGAACGAGTAGCTATATCGGTTAAATTCCGAAGGTACGTGATTTGGGAATGAATGATCTTGCTGTAAAAATTTCAGTTAATACGCTTGAAACATCCCAACATTAAGGTATGTTTCGTATGTGCTTTGAATTAGTTGAGCCCTTACAAATAAGTATTCGCTCAGTTGATAAATGAGCTACCGGCCTTTGGCTAAGTTGATCTTTGTGTATGAATAAAAGGGTTGGTAATGTGAAGTAAGTATGATATTGAAAAATTGTGCATATGAAATTATCCGTTTAGCTACATGAATGCTATACTTTTGTTGTGCTGGAATCCCTTGCTCAAAACTTACTAAGCATAAATTGCTTACTCCGTCTCCTTGATTCTCTGTTTTATAGATTTTGGTTCTCCAGCTATCGGACTCGGGATTTTGAAGTCGAAGTCGCCCACACTATCAAAGCCCCCTTTTGGTACAATTTTGGTTGAACTTCGAAATGGCATGTATAGGACTACCCTTTTTGTTGGGGGTCATGGGCCCTTTGGACTTGTATAATTTTGGATAGCCATGCGAAAATGGCTTATATATGTTTGAGTATAATGTTATAATCATTTGGTATGGATATGCTTAACAAGGATTGGCCATGGGAATGGTTAATCACTATCATAAATTATGCTATTTATGCTAAAAGGGCTAGTTGAATCATGGAAACTATGAAATAGGTAAAGTCTACCTTAAAGGCAGATGCTGACAGCAGCAGTGATGTAGATTTGGAAAATCACTAAAAATAGTAGGAATGGAATTAAATAGTGAATAAATTATGTAAACGAACCTTGATTAATCTATTTTCATAGGAAAGTAACTAAACGATCATATGGACAGTATGTTAAGAGATATTCAGGTTCTCGTAAGACAGGGCCAGAACAATTTATGGATTCCCTGTTTCGACTTTGGAAATTCATTATAAATTAACCGGAGATAATTAGGAGTCATGCCATATATGTATAGATTCCTCTTTGAGTCTAGTTTCTATAGAAACAAACGACATCAGTATTGAAGCCCTGTACAGGGAGATATCCAAGTCGTAATGCGCAAAGGTCAGTGTAGTCGATCCCTGTAACATGGGAGACTTTGACTAATAAACTGTACTAATTGGCCCAACCAAAAATTCTAGAAAAAATATGTAGATGGGCATATGAGTCTAGTTTCAGGGAAAATTTACGGAACTGGATTCTGAGTTTCTGAACTCAAGATATGATTTTTAAAGCGACTAGTATGCAGATTGGCAGTGTCTGGGAAATTTTTTTTATAAGTGGTTTAAAGTCTGTTAACACCTCGTGTTCGACTCCGGTGACGGTCTCGGGTTCGGGGTGTTACATCCTTATCTTACCAAATGCCATGTTTCAAACATAGTCTTACATGGTATCCTTGTCATACCAAATGCCATGTTCCAAACATGGTCTTACATGGTATCCTTGTCTTAGTGCCAATGCCACATCTTGATGTGTTCTTAATCAATGCCGATGCCATGTCTTGACATGGTCTTACACGAGATCCTTGTCTTACATGGTCTTAATCAATTCCTCTTTAAATGCCATGTTATGAACATGGACTTTTCCGTCAATTCTTCCTTAATTGCCATGGTACAACCATGGACTTTGAGATATCAATGCCTTTTCAAGTCATAGCTGAAACATACTTGCTAAAATTCTCAAGGTTAGTCGTATAACTCAATAATAACAATACTAATAACAATAATTCCATAGTAATAAAATGCTACTCAACTTACATACTTACATTCTCATTCTCATCATATCATCAACTTAACTTATTCTCATCAAACTATACTAGTCAATACTTTCTTGTTATCATACAAAGCCACAATACAAAATATGGTCTTACATATAAATTATACAAGTTCTCTTTCCAATATCGAATTATTATCGAACATTAATCATTATATCTGAAACTCAATACAAAAGTATTTATGGCCAAAATATCAATTTATCATTAAAATATGCATAATTAAATGCTTATTAAACATAAGAACTTACCTCGATACCAAAATGACCATTTTACTAACTTTCCCGATTTTCGATTTTTCTCTCGTTCTAGGTCCAAATCTCACTTTTCAGGATCTAAAGCAGCATATTTCACTTATTTAATTAATGTAATACTCAAAAAATTCCCTAACTCAAACTTTGGTAAAATTATAATTTTGCCCCTAAACCTTTGCAAAATTACTATTTTGCCCCTAGGCTCAGAAATTAAAATTTATCCATTTTTCTTATGTTTTCTGACACGCTGAACATTATTCCCTTCTATGGAAAAATCAAATTCCCACTCTATCACGTACTTATGAACATTAGGTATTTTTACCGATTATGTCATTTTACTCGTTTTCACTTAAAATCGCTTAGCAGAAGTTGTTCAACATAATTTCAAGCTTCATATTCTACCATAAAACATCAAAATAAACACATTTAACCTATGGGTATTTTTCCAAATATGAACCCTAGCATGAATTATTGTTAGAATAAGCTAAATCAAGTTACCGGGACTCCAAAAATGTAAAGAACATTAAAAACGATGATAGAACAGACCTACTATTGAGCTTGAAAAGCTTGGAAACCCTAACCATGGCTTCCCCCATGCTATATTCGGCCTCCATGAAGAAGATGGACCAATTTTGGCTTTATTTTCCCTTTTTAATTCTTTTAATTACTAAATGACCAAAATGCCCTTAAAGGCTTTTCTTTCAAATTTGTCCTATTCTTGCCCATTTTTGTCCAAACTTAAATATAATGGTCTAATTACTAAATAAGGACATCCACTTTAAGAACCGATTTCAATTAAATCCCCTTTATTATCAAGAACACACATTTGCTAATTTTACAATTTAGTCCTAATTATCAAATTAGGCAGTTATACATAAAATTTCTTCATGAAATTTTCACACAATTATTCAATCAATGAATAAACCTTAAAACTTAATGGAATTAATTTTTTTTGACCTCAAATTCGTGGTTTCGCAACCACTATTCCATTTAAGCCCTATTTCGGGATGTTACAGTTGGGATTTGTGATAAAGAATGAAGTGTGGATAGTTAATTATCTGTCGTTTCTAGTGGCTAAGCCACATATAAATCTGATTCTGGAAGTTTATCGCATTCTAATCTGGCAATTGGTTTGCAATTATTCTAAAACATGACATACAATCACTATGCGGTTTGTATAGATAGATGGATACTTGATACCCTTATATGGTGTGTAGGGATGGATGGAGATGATGTGTAGCGGATGGTTGTAGGTTTTACATCTGTTTATGACATGATCTGTATCTGTATCTGATATATCTTGTTTTTGTTTCTGTATTCAACTTTGAGAACTTTCTAAATACTGAGAACTCGAATACTTGTCTGATATTTTCTTCTATTTGAATACAAAAGTTTCACACTAAGTATGCAAACTCATTACGTTTGTTTGATTGAATATTAGGTAACCCACAAACTTAGACAGGTCGGTGTAGCTAGAACTCGGTCAACTATATTTGTTTATTTTATTTTTTTAATCGAATTTATACTATATTATGTTTTGTTTCAAATTGTTATTAAAAGTTTGGATTTCCATGGATGGATATGATCGTTTTTAATGATTTCGGATTGTTTAAATTTCAAGAAATCTAGGCTGGACTTTTCAAATGGTTATTGTAACTCTCTAGGTTTGGCCATAATGTCTAAGCCATGTTTGGGGTGTTACATGTAACACCCCGAACCCGAGACCGTCACCGGAGTCGAACACGAGGTGTTAACAGACTTTAAACCACTTATAAAAAAATTTCCCAGACACTGCCAATCTACGTACTAGTCGCTTAAAAAACATCATATCTTGAGTTCAGAAACTCAGAATCCAGTTCCGTAAATTTTCCCTGAAACTAGACTCATATGCCCATCTACATATTTTTTTCTAGAATTTTTGGTTGGGCCAATTAGTACAGTTTATTAGTCAAAGTCTCCCATGTTACAGGGATCGACTACACTGACCTTTGCGCATTACGACTTGGATATCTCCCTGTACAGGGCTTCAATACTGATGTCGTTTGATTCTATAGAAACTAGACTCAAATAGGAATCTATAAATATGTCGCATGACTCCTAATTATCTCCGGTTAATTTATAATGAATTTCCAAATTCGAAACAGGGAATCCAAAAACCGTTCTGGCCCTGTCTTACGAGAACCTGAATATCTCTTAACATACTGTCCATATGATCGTTTCGTTACTTTCCTATGAAAATAGATTCATCAAGGTTCGTTTAAATAATTTATTCACTATTTAATTCCTTTCCTACTATTTTTAGTGATTTTCCAAATCTACATCACTGCTGCTGTCAGCATCTGCCTTTAAGGTAGACTTTACCTATTTCATAGTTTCCATGATTCAACTAGCCCTTTTAGCATAAATAGCACAATTTATGATAGTGATTAACCATTCCCATGGCCAATCCTTGTTAAGCATATCCACACCTCTCAATAACCATATCCATACCAAATGATTATAACATTATACTCAAACATATATAAGCCATTTTCGCATGGCTATCCAAAATTATACAAGTCCAAAGGGTCCATGACCCACAACAAAAAGGGTAGTCCTATACATGCCATTTCGAAGTTCAACCAAAATTGTACCAAAAGGGGGGCTTTGATAGTGTGGGAGACTTCGACTTCAAAATCCCGAGTCCGATAGCTGGAGAACCAAAATCTATAAAATAGAGAATCAAGGAGACGGAGTAAGCAATTTATGCTTAGTAAGTTTTGAGCAAGGGATTCCAGCACAACAAAAGTATAGCATTCATGTAGCTAAACGGATAATTTCATATGCACAATTTTTCAATATCATACTTACTTCACATTACCAACCCTTTTATTCATACACAAAGATCAACTTAGCCAAAGGCCGGTAGCTCATTTATCAACTGAGCGAATACTTATTTGTAAGGGCTCAACTAATTCAAAGCACATACGAAACATACCTCAATGTTGGGATGTTTCAAGCGTATTAACTGAAATTTTTACAGCAAGATCATTCATTCCCAAATCACGTACCTTCGGAATTTAACCGGATATAGCTACTCGTTCAAATGCCTTCGGGACATAGCCCGGTTATAGGAACTCGCACAAATGCCTTCGGGACTTAACCCGGATTTAGTAACTCGCACAAATGCCTTCGGGACTTAACCCGGATTTAGTAACTCGCACAAATGCCTTCGGGACTTAACCCGGATTTAGTAACTCGCACAAATGCCTTCGGATCTTAGTCCGGATATGGTCACCTAGCACAAAGCCTTCGGGACTTAGCCCGGACATCATTCAAATAACCATGCACATTTAACAATAAATCATGGCACATTCGTATTTCGTTTTCGTTAGCAAAACTCAAACACAAGACACTTATCATTCTTGCAATTTTGGCTCAATAGCCACACACAAAGAGCATGATTTTGATTTGCTTAAAACATGATCTAATCAAATCATAATTTAAGCTCTTTTACTCAAGAACTTACCTCGGATGTTGTCGAACGATTCTGATAGCTATTCGACCACTTTTTCCTTCCCTTTATCGGATTTAGTTCCCCTTTGCTCTTGAGCTTAATTAAACAAATAAATTGATTTAATCATTTGAGCATCGAAAAGAGGAACACAAGGCACTTAGCCCATATTTATACATTAGACATTAAAGTCACATATGTATGGAATCATGAATCAAACTCAACATTTTAGCTAATTTTCCCCCTTGGCCGAATTTTCTAAGCCAAGACAAAAGCATCAATATGCTTGCCTCTAACCGAATACATGCAACACCAATCTTCTTCCTATGGCCGAATATGCATGTCTATGTTGAGGCCGATTATATACTTAATACCACACATAAATGGCATACATTTTACTAACTAATGCATTACATATTATAACTCAATACGCATCCATCATTTACTCCATAACTAAACCACCACCATATATAAACATATACCTTGGGATGATATATATATATGTACCATACCAATACATCATGTGCAAATATATATATATGCAAGAGCCAAATCACAAGGCTGATTATATCCATCTCATATATTTTCATCCCATACCCGAATGCACAAGTACATTATAATAGCTTCCAACTTAATTCATCGTAAATTTCCCTTTATTTTTTTTTCATGGCCGAATGCTCCTTCTACACCATTTACCTTCACAAAGCATGAATTTCATCATCCAACTTACAAGCTTACAATCTCATGAAGTTTAACCTCATAGTACCTATCAAACTCTCACTCATTAGCTTCTATCATAAACCTCCAACAACACCAAATAAACATATACTTCGTGGGTCTATGGTAGAACCAAGAAAGGAACTCATAGATATCAAGATGTAAGCAACTACCATTATTCATCTAAGTTTAGCATGAAACACAATCATCACCCTTATTAATCTTTTATAGCCGAAAACCATACTCACCCCCAAAATCAAAATTTCAACATGGTTTACAAAATCACTTGATAACTCACTCAATATCAACTAAAATTTCAAAAGCTAGTACAAACTTCCTTACCTTAATAGTGACCTAAGATGACCGATTGCTTCACTCCCTTCTTCTTCCTTTCAATTCGGCCAAGAAGAACCAAAGAACACAACTTGTTTTTCTTTCTTCCTTAGAACATTCGGCCAAGGGAAATGAAGAAAGATGGACACTTTTTTTTTGTTTTTTCTTTCTAGTTTCGGCAAAATGGGGGGGACAACCACACACTTTTTTTTTGTTTTCATCATATTCCCTTTCATTATTTTATGCCCATGCTCCTTATTTTATCATACTTCCCATGAAACACTAACTCAACATGTTTATGACATGTTCTTGCCCATCACACTTGGTCTACCATGCTTGTCATGGACGGCCACTACTAATTAGGGGGGAAATTGACATGCAAGTCCCCCCTTTTTATTTCATGCACTAATAGATCCTTATGCTTTGACCTATCACATTTCAAAATTTTCTCACATAAGTCCTATTTACTAAAATTCACCTACAATTAAACAAAATTCAAACACGAAATTTTCACACATTCATAATTACATATTCTAGACAATAAATATCACATTCGAACATTTCGGTGACTCGGTTTAGCGGTCCCAAAACCACTTCCCGACTAGGGTCAATTTTGGGCTGTCACATTACATGTATGGGGTTGCACTTTGGTAACTTTTTTTGCATTTCAATGCCTCTGTTTTCACTTTGGTGCTTCTGGTATGCATCTATGATGCCTTTGGTGTGGTGTATTTACCTGAGTACCCGAGTCAAGTTACTATAGTTCATCGGGCAATGTGTTAATTGATTTTCAACTTATCTATTTGCTTAATTCTATTACATATCTATGGTGTTAATAACTGAAAAATGTTACAATGAATTTCTTGTTTATATATGTGGATGGTTACATTGAGGAAGCTTGGTTGATGGTATTGGTTAAGTTTTTTGATAAGGTGTTACTATGTTATATATATGAATAAATACTAATGTGGTGTGAACTTGTATTTGGTTATCAGGAGTTATAAATTATCTTCTTATTTATTTATCTTTGTTAAGGTAAGTTAAATGATGCTTAGGCTGTCAACTTATTAAGCTTCCTAAGCTTACTTGTTTGTTTATACTTTCTTTTATAGCAGTTATTTTGTATACATACCGGATGGACCGATTTGGAGCTCACATTATCCAGTCCTTTTCGGTAGTTTTTGTTTATCATTTTGTGATGTGGCATGTATATAAGTGTTAAGTTGTTGATATGTAAAGTGTAAAGTTAACATGTTATAACTAGTTAATGTGGTTGATTTTGGATGTATACTTGTGTTAATTTTGGTTAAGTTTATCCATGATGTCATATATATTATGTAGGGATGCATTGAAATGGTAGTTTGGTTGTGAATGATCATAACTTTGGTCAATTTCTGATTGATGGTTGTAGGCATGAATTGTAACATCCCGAAATAGGGCCTAGTCGGAACAGTGGTTTCAAGACCACAAATCCAACATTTAAATATTTGTTTTATGATTATTATGAGGCCTAGAATATGAAAATATACATGTGTTAAAGTTTCAGGAAGAAATTCTATGAGTAAGGTGTCCAATTGGAAAATAAGGACCAAATTGAATAAATTGCAAAACTTGGATTCTAGAAGCAATTTGCATGAAATTGCTTTAGATCATTAATTAGAAGGTCTTAAAGAGAAATTTTCCCAATTTCCAAGTTTTTGAACAAAAATGGGCATGCATGGAAAATTTTGGAAGTTTAGTGAGGAGGTGCATTTTGGTTATTTGGTAATAAAATCAATAAAAAGGGAAAATGAAGACAAAAATCAGCCATCTTCTCCCTTGTTCTAGCTGAAATTCTCAAGCCCTCCATAGCTAGGGTTTTCAACATTTTCAAGCTCAATAGTAAGTGACTCCTAGCCCCGTTTTTAATGTTTTTTGTATTTTTGAGATCCTTGTAACATGTTCTCTCCATTTCTACCTTTATTTTAAGCTAGGGTTCATGTATGCAAAGTGACCCATGTGTGACATGTTTGTTCTTTGATGTTTTATGGGAGAATATGAAAGTTAGATGTGTGTTAAACATCTTTTCCTAAGTGATTTTCATGAAAAGCCCCTAAAATGACCTTTTTGCAAAAGGTACAAAATATGTAGTAGAAATGTGAAGTAGAGGAAAATGTGAGCTATTATGAGTTTATAATGCATTCGGCTAGGCTTGGGTAACCAAGGAATTGTATGTATATCATTTTACGAGCCTAAGGATTAAATCATAAATAATGTGAAAGGTTAGGGGCAAAACAGTCATTTTCTCTGGGGTGAAATTTAGGCTCAAAAATAATAATGTGAGATATTGATAATTCATTTTTATTGTTATATTCCTTCTTTAACATGATGGATGAGTGGTTTGGGGATTATTTGAGAAATCGCCCCAACATACCACGACCTCCCCCGCCCCCTAACCGACCTGATAAGGAAGTGCCACGAGGTATGGCACCTGTAAGAATTGGTAAAGCTCCGGTGGATAAGCTTAGGAAGTATAGGGCTGAAGAATTTAGAGCTAAGATTGATGATGATGCTGAACGAGCTGAGTTCTGGCTCGAGAACACTACACGAGTATTGGACGAGTTATCATGTACACTTGAGGAGTTTTAAAGTGTGCTGTATCTCTTCTAAAGGATACTACATACCACTAGTGCAAGACTGTATCTTCAGTGGTGCCAAAGGAAAACATCACTTGGGAATTTTTCCAAGCAAATTCTAAGAAGAAATACATCAGTGAAAGGTTCTTAGACTCGAAGCGAAAGGAGTTCCTAGAACTTAAACAAAGAAATAAGATTGTATTGGAATACGAAAGGGAATTCGTAAGACTAAGTCAGTATGCGACTGAATGGGTCCAAACAGAGTCAGAAATGTGTAAATGCTTCGAAAAAGGTCTAAATAAGGAAATCAAGCTGTTAATTGGGATCCTTGAGATTCGAGAGTTTGCTACATTAGCTAATCGGGCCAATAAGGCCGAGGAGCTCAGTAATGAAAGGAAGCAAGCTAAGAAAAAGCTCGAGTTTCGAGCAAGAGGTCCAGTGGTAAGACACTCTCATTTCCCACTAAGAAATCAATGAGACAACATGAACACTCCACTTCATCGGTAGGATATTTGGGTAGAGCGAGAAGCTCCAAATGACGTAACTAGAAGTCTTCCTCCCCAATGGTGACTACGTGGGGAGTGTAGATGACCAAAAGCCGAAGTGTAAAAGGTGAAATAAATTCCACTTCAGAGAGTACTGAATGAAGAGCAGTGCGTGCTATAGATGTGGTTCTCTTGACCACTTCCTCAGATACTGACCAGAGCAAACTGATAAAGAGGTGGAATTAGCCCCGAAGTCGAATGCTCCTATTTCACGAGGTAGACCTCTGAGATATCCTAGAAGTGCTAGTGGAAATCGAGTTATGGCCAACAACACTGCAAAATTAGAGGCTCAAACCCCGGTAAGAACGTATGCAATACGCGCTCGAGAGGAAGCCTCTGCTCTTGACGTCATCATGGGTACCTTTCTTCTTTTTAACACTTGTGTTGTTGCCTTAATTGATCCGGAATCGACGCAGTCATACATTTGCATGAGATTGGTGTCTGGCATGAATATATCCATTGAACCTACAGAATTTATAATTAGAGTGTCAAACCCATTAGGCAAGTGAGTCTTGGTTGATAAGGTTTGTAAGAATTATCCTTTGACGATTCAAGGTCATTGTTTGGTATTGAATTGGTGCTAGGAACAACTCTTATTTCTATTGCTCCGTATAGGATGGCACCAGCCGAGCTCAAAGAGTTAAAAGCACAGTTGCAAGAACTGACAAATAAAGGTTTTGGAAGGCCGAGCTTTTCACCTTAGGGTGCTCCCGTACTATTTGTAAAGAAGAAAGATGGGTCAATGAGGTTATGTATAGATTATCAGCAACTGAACTAGGTAACTGTCAAGAATAAGTATCCTTTGCCAAGGATCAATGATTTGTTCAACCAATTGAGGGGAGCCAATGTATTCTCTAAGATAGACCTGAGTTTCGGCTATTATTAGTTACGAGTTAAGGAATCAGACATGCCTAAGACAACTTTCAGAACGAGGTATGGCCACTATGAATTTCTTGTCATGCCATTTACGTTGACGAATGCAACAGTCGTATTTATGGACCTAATAATAGGATATTTCGACCATACTGGGACAAGTTTGTTGTCCTGTTCATTGATGACATTTTGATTTATTCCAAGGATAAGACAGAGCTTGCGAAGTATTTGATGACTGTGTTTCAGACCTTATGGGAAAAACAATTGTATGCTAAGTTTAGTAATAGTGAGTTTTGGCTTCAAGAAGTAGGGTTTTTGGGTCATATTGTTTCGGGTGATGGCATTTGAGTTGATCCAAGTAAGATCTCTATTATCATTGAATGGAAACCACCTAAAAATGTAACCGAGGTTAGAAGCTTTTTGGGCTTAGTCGGTTACTATTGCAGATTTGTGAAATGATTCTCCATGATAGCAACTCCAATGATGAGATTGTTACAGAAAGACGTTAAGTTTGAATGGTCAGAAAAGTGTCAGTAAAGTTTCGAGAAGTTAAAGACATTGCTGACTGAAGCTCTAGTTCTAGTATTACCCGAGTCAGAAAAAGAGTTTGTGGTCTACAGTGATGTGTCCTTAAATGGACTGGGTTGTGTGCTTATGCAAAATGGCAAGACGATAGCTTACGCTTCACGGCAATTGAAGCCACACTAGAAGAATTATCCGACGCACGACTTAGAGCTTGTCGCCATTTTTTTTACCTTGAAGATTTGGAGGCATTATTTATATGGTGAGACTTGCCGTGTATTCACAGACCACAAGAGTTTGAAGTATTTGATGACTCAAAAAGAATTGAATCTGAGACAATGGAGATGGTTAGAATTAATTAAAGATTACGAGTTGATCATAGATTACCACCTGGGAAAGGCGAATGTGGTTGCTGACACGCTAAGCAAAAAATATTTGTTTGCATTGAGGGCCATGAAAACTCGATTGGCATTGTTTGATGATGGATCGGTTTTGGCAGAGCTAAAGGCTAGGCCGACATTTATTCATGAAATTTATGATGCTCAGACTAATGATAGTGACCTGCAAGCTAAAAGAACTCAATGTGAGTCAGGCATCGAATCATATTTTCAGATCGGTTCTGATGGATGTGTGATGTTCAGAGACAGAGTATGTGTACCGAAGAATGATGAAATTATTCGAAGAAATTTACAAGATGCACATGATAGCCATTTGTCTATTCATCCTGGAAGTACCAAAATGTACAATGATTTGAAGAAAATGTACTGGTGGAACGGCATGAAAAGAGACATCTCTGAATTTGTATCAAAATGTTTATTATGTCAGCAAGTCAAGGCTAAACATCAAGTACCTTCAGGTTTGTTACAGCCTGTGATGGTCCCAGAATGGAAGTGGGATAGAATTACTATGGACTTCGTGACAGGATTACCATTGACCCCGAAAAAGAAAGATGCTATATGGGTTGTGGTGGATAAGTTGAAAAAGTCAGCTTATTTTATATTGGTAAGGACAGATTATTCACTTGATAAGTTGGCCAACTTGTATATATCTGATATTGTAAGATTGCATGAGGTACCGCTATCGATTATTTCAGACAGAGACCCGAGATTCACTTCGAGATTCTGGAAGAACCTACAAGAAGCCTTGGGTACTAGGTTAAGCTTTAGTACAGCTTTTCACTCGCAGACTGATGGTTAGTCTGAGCGAATGATTCAGATTCTTGAGGATATGTTGTGATGTTGCATCATCGAATTTCATGGCAGCTGGGAAAAATACCTACCATTGGTAGAGTTCGCCTACAACAACAGTTTTCAAACAAGTTTGAATATGGCGTCTTATGAGGCCTTGTATGGCAGAAAGTGCTGAACTCCATTGTATTGGACAGAACTCAAAGAGAGTCAAATCACGGAGTTGATCTGATCAAGAAAACTGAAGAAAAGGTTAAAGTGATACGTGACTGCTTAAAAGCGACATCGAATAGGCAAAAGTCATATACTGATCTGAAAAGAAGAGAGATCTAATTTCAAGTTGGAGATAGGGTATTTTTGAAAGTATCTCCATGGAAAAAGGTATTGAGA
This sequence comes from Gossypium hirsutum, assembly GCF_007990345.1. Taxonomy (NCBI): domain Eukaryota; kingdom Viridiplantae; phylum Streptophyta; class Magnoliopsida; order Malvales; family Malvaceae; genus Gossypium; species Gossypium hirsutum. Next base: position 95,965,370 of record NC_053425.1, read on the forward strand.
TTTGGTCGGAAAGGCAAACTGAGTCCGCAATTTATCGGACCATACGAGATCACTGAAAGAGTCGGACCATTATCCTATCGTTTGGCATTACACCAGGACTGGAAAAGATTCACGACGTGTTACATGTATCTATGTTAAGGAGATATCGATCAGACCCCTCTCATGTGATTTCATTGACAGAGATTGAAATTAGACCAGACATGACTTATGGTGAAAAACCGGTCAAAACTTTGGTTCGTGAGGTTAAACAGTTGAGAAATAAAGATGTGGCTTTAGTAAAAGTTTTATGGCATCGACATGGTGTAGAAGAGGCTACATGGGAGCCAGAAGACACCATGAGTAGCCAATATCTGAACCTGTTTACTGTTAAGACTTTCGAAGATGAAAGTCCCTAAAGGGGTAGAAATGTAACATCTTAAAATAGGGCCTAGTTGGAATAGTGGTTTCGGGACCACAAATCTGACGTTGAAATATTTTTTTATGATTATTATGAGGCCTAGATTATGAAAATATGCATGCCTTAAAGTTTCACGAAGAAATTCTATGAGTAAGGTGTCCAATTGAAAAATAAGGACCAAATTGAATAAATTGCAAAACTTGGATTCTAGAAGCAATTTGCATGAAATTGCTTTAGATCATTAATTAGAAGGTCTTAAAGAGAAATTTTCCCAACTTCCAAGTTTTTGGACAAAAATGGGCATGTATGGAAAATTTTGGAAGTTTAGTAAGGAGGGGCATTTTGGTTATTTGGTAATAAAATCAATAAAAAGGGAAAATGAAGACAAAAATCAGCCATCTTCTCCCTTGTTCTAGCTGAAATTCTCAAGCCCTCCATAGCTAGGGTTTTCAACATTTTCAAGCTCAATAGTAAGTGACTCCTAGCCCCGTTTTTAATGTTTTTTGTATTTTTGAGATCCTTGTAACATGTTCTCTCCATTTCTACCTATATTTTAAGCTAGGGTTCATGTATGCAAAGTGAACCATGTGTGACATGTTTGTTCTTTGATGTTTTATGGGAGAATATGAAAGTTAGATGTGTGTTAAACATCTTTTCCTAAGTGATTTTCATGAAAAGCCCCTAAAATGACCTTTTTGCAAAAGGTACAAAATATGTAGTAGAAATGTGAAGTAAAGGAAAATGTGAGCTAGTATGAGTTTATAATGCATTCGGCTAGGCTTGGGTAACCAAGGAATTGTATGTATATCATTTTACGAGCCTAAGGATTAAATCATAAATAATGTGAAAGGTTAGGGGCAAAACAGTCATTTTCTCTGGGGTGAAATTTAGGCTCAAAAATAATAATGTGAGATATTGATAATTCATTTTTATTGTTATAGACCCCGAGGAACAAATTCTGGAGGTCGATCGAGGAAAACAAAAGGTTTCAAAATAATAGAAACGCAAAAACTGACACAAATACTAGGTAAGTTTGAATAACTTAAGGTAAACCCATAATATGCCTAAATGCATTTTTTATGAATGTGTGATAGTTGTATATAATGATGGCATGAAAATCCATGAAATTTTTTAATAATAATGACAAGATGATAAATGTCCCAGTTGAAGTAAAAGGGGAAGTTCGATGGATAAACCATGGCTTACGTGACTTGATATCCTCCATGTGTTGCAGAAACGGATTTAGCCCGGACAAGTAATTCGTTGATCTCAAATATAGGAAGGATCTAACCCGGACGGGTGTTCCTTGAGTGATCGAGCCTCCCGAAGAATATGTGTCCATTAAGGATTTATCCCGGACGAGTAATTCGATTAGGGTCTGAATTTAGCCTGGACTAGTAATTCAGATCTGAGCTCATTAAGGGTGTTTGTCACTCTAAGGGATTTAGCCTGGACTGGTAATCTTGACAACACTCCATGAGTTTATATTACGGGGGATTTAGCCTGGACTAGTAATCCCATCGTAAGATGTGAGGTTCGCGGGAGTACGTACTTGAGAAGATCACTCTTGTGACTTGACGGTAAATGGATAATCCATTGAGATTTCTGAGGTATTCGACAGCATTAACATGAGGTATAGAAATGAAAATATTGGATGATGAGCTCATCTAAGAAAAATTACATGATGAATTATTGTGGGACTAACTTGATGTTTGAGTGCATGTAATAGGAGGCTATCCTCTATTTATTAGATTGATTGTCTAACATGGTTGTATGCTAATTAATCGGTAAGTTTACTTTCCAGTTATTCGGGCTTACTAAGCATGTAAATGCTTACCCCTCCCTTTTCGCTGTCTTACAGAGCTCGAGGACTCGTAGAGATTGGAAGACGGTTGGAGTATTCTCAACACTATCTATTTGTCTTGCTTTGGTATATAGATACTTCTATTTTGTTACAATGGCATGTATAGGTTTGTGGTTACTTGGTGTTATATGTCATTGGTTGGCCAATGTAAAGGCTTAAATGTTAAGCTTATTCTTTTTGGTATATGGCCATAAGACATGGCTCATTTCGTTGTAGGTTATGACCTACCAACCATGCAAGTTTATGTTAGAAATGTTTTTGTGATAATTAAATGTGGTATATCATAAATAGGTCTTCATAATGTGGCCAAAACATTTAGAAATGGTTAGGCCATAATTGGCAATAAATTGTAATAATGAGCCAAGCCTAAATATGTTTCAATGGGACGGAAATCCTTATTATAAAAAGGGGATAATTGAGTATGTATTCAACCAATGAGATGAGGTTGATATGCAATAGATTCATTGATGATAGTCTTTGAGTATATTTGGGTCATGTTAAATGCAATTGGGGTTCTTATATGTGAGGAAATGATGAAGGTGACCATTGGTTTGAAATTATAGCCTAAAAAGGGTCCACACAGGTAGACACACAGGCGTGTGTCTAGGCTGTGTATGACACACGGTTAGCCCCATGGACGTGTGGTACGGCCATGTGTCCCCTGCACCTAAAATTTCTTTGGTCAAAATGCATGGTAGTCAAAACAAGGGAAGAGACACGGCCGTGTGTCTCAACCTTGTGCAGGGCACGGCCTAGCACACGAGTGTGTGTCTTGGCCGTGTGCCCCAAATACATGTTGACGTCATAAACAGAATGTCCGGGTTTTTGGACATGGGTGACCACACAGGCATGTCTAGCCGTGTGGAAGACATGGGCCAGGGACACGAGCATGTGCTTCGCCGTATGAAAACACCTGTAGGTTCGAAATAAAAAAATAATTAATTAATTCCACAAGGGTTAGGGACACGGGCGTGTCCCAAAGCTCATCGGCATGTGCATTGTCTCCACACGGGCGTGTTCTTAGATTCTCTATTTAGTCCCGAACCATTCTCAATGTATGTTTTGGGTCTCGTAGGCCCATAATAGGGACACTAAAATGTTGTCTGATCGGTTTTAGTTTGGAATGAAATTTTATAACCCGTATTTATTGAAAATGTCCGAGTATGTGTCAGGTAACGCCTCGTACCTGGTCCCGGTCTCGAGTACGAGTAAAGGGTGTTACATGAATGATGAACTAATGATAAAGATTATTCCTTAATTATGTTAGTTGGTTGAATGGTTTTTAATTGTGGTTCCAATGAGGGCACATTGGTTGTGATTTAAATGGTGTATTTTGACATGTTTTAGATGTCTTTATATGTGATTTTGGTTGGTTAATGTGTTGGTAAATGGTTTGGCTTGGTGTCTAAGATAGGGTTGGAAGTCATTTAGCTGCACACCGCTTGAGACACGAGCAGTCACGCAGCTTGAGACATAGATTGTCACACGGCCATGTGGCACACACGGTCACACCATACGACCATGTATAAATTTGATTTTTGGTGCAGGTTTCGTACGACTGGTGACACGATCATTTGACTATATTTAAATTGTTACATGGTCTAGCACATGGTCTGCGACACGATCATGTGACCCAACTTCGAAGAGAATATAGGATGAGACACGGTCGTGTGACCCTATTTCAAACGTTACACAGTCTATTACACAATTGGCCACATGGCCATGTCCCTGGGCTACACGGCCTGGGCTTTGTCACACAGCCTAGCCACACGGTTGTGTGATCCCTGTTTTCTAAATTTTCTAAGTTTTCTGTTTTGATTCAGATTGATCCTTGGTTGTTTTCATAGTTATTTTTATGTCTTGTAGACTCGATATAAGGCTCGTAAATGTATGTTTAAATGATGTTATAATGTTTTACAGTCGTGTGTCACATATGGCTAGCCAGATGACCGGGCACTCGTTCGTGTGGCTTCAATGGCCACTTTTTGGCTTTTACCGAATCTCGATTTCTCTTGTTTTTATTACACACCTAGCTTATTTTTTATGCGAAAACAACCACAAGACTCCCGATACCTAAATACGAGGAATACAAAATTACTAATTGTAATGTTTGACGAATGAAATAATCAGGAATTGAATTCTTCTAATATACCAAAACACCTTCATACCCTTACCGTTAAACAAACCGTAACCCAACGAAATCACAATGTTGAAGGACTGCCAAACGTGTCACGATCCTGACCTAAACACAACAAACTAAATAATTAAGGAATGCAAATAAACCACACCTCTTTGTAGCCCAAAACCCCAAATTAAACGATTGAAGCACTAACTCGAACATTACCTATGAAGAGTGAAATTGAGCAGCCAAAAGAAAGGAAAACGAAGGTCCGATGAACAACAACCAAAAATTTCAAAAATTAAAGCTAAAGATCAAAACAATACCCAAAAGAAAAGAAATAAAATAACTCAATTTCTATGTAGCAGTGACGCAAGAAGTAGAGAAGAATAGAAAAAATAATAATAAAGAAAAATAATAAAAGAAAGATGGAACGTGGGATTTGAGGGGGAGTTTTTAACAGAAATAAAATTAAAATTTAAAGTTGAAACCAATTATAACTCCCCCCACTAGCCCAATAACATCCAACCACTCCCTCAACTTAACAGTTTGTTTTTAAATCAAACTCTAAACCTAGAACAACAACTAACAAAAACTACAAAAACCACATTCACTAAGACTCAAACCAGCAACCCACACCTTACACCCTAACGCTTTCAACCACTGAACCAAGCAATTAATTATGCTTGAATTTAACGCTAGCAAACCCAAGATCGTTGGGGCGTTACAGTTTGCAGGTTAATACGTTGTCAATGTATAACACTCCAACCCGTATCCATCACAGGAATAGGGTTACGGAGTGTTACCGAGAACTTTCAGAACATTTTCAGATACTTCATGTAAATTACTTTTTATTAACCGAGATCATTCAAAACGTCCCTTAATTGGACCCTCGAGGCCCAATACGAGCATTAGAAACGGGTCGGGACTTAATCAAAACCTCTAAGAATTTTTCGTGATATTTCAAAAATTTTCCAAGATGCAGGTCTCACATGCCCGTGTGGTCCAAGGGACACGCCCGTGTGACCCTGTAACACACCCGTGCTGGAAGCCGTGTTCGACCCCATGCAACTCTCTGACTTGTGCACACGGCCATGCCACATACCCGTGTGCATGGGTGTTTGGTTAATTAATTCAATTCGAAATTAGATACAGGTTTCACATGGCCAAGACACACGCTCGTGTTCTAAGCCGTGTAGCACACACAACTAAGACACACACCCGTGTTCATTCAACGGCGGAGACGCACACCCGTGTTCATTGCCCCTGTTAGTCATATAATCCATAATAACATCACAACATATATGGGCTCAACAATAATCAAGATTCCAAGCACATATGCTTTCCACAACATGTATTCATTCAACATGCATAATTTATCTCATTATTACAAGTATAATTTCATGCCAAATCATCTCAAGTTCAGATCATTTCATATCAGAACTTTACTCATATTAATCAGAATATCAAGGTCGCAATTAGTTATAGAAAAGTCGAGCATATATCAAGGCGTATGAGTCTATAATCAAGGGTGTACATACTCATCAAATAAATTTCATGTATAATATCTTCATTTCATATTTCCATATATCAATTATTACGTATCGTCATTTTCATGTATTTCAGGCCGATATGTGTAATAACTCATTTCTTATTCATTTCTTCTCATGTCATGAACTTTTACCCATTGAATTTATTTGAAATATCGATGGATGCACAGGTAGTACACTGGTGGTGTACAAATCAGGATTCGTCAATTAATATACAATGGTACCTATAAGGTACTATATCAGAGAGTACACTCTCAAGCCACAAATGTATACAACAGCATTACCAGTCTAGGCTAAATCCTTTTTATGACATATGCTCTAAGGAGCTTGATCTGGATTACACGTCCAGGCTAAATCCAATCTATAACATGTGCTCGAGAGGACTCATATCAGGAATACCCGTCTGGGCTAAATCCTTTTCTATGATAAGGTCAATAGGATTACTCGTCTGAGCTAAATCCCGTCAGCAACAAATGCAGGACCTTATTCTTTTTAGGAAATCAAATATCCATCGAATTTCTATTTTATTCAACCGAGATTCAAACATTTTTCAAGCATTATCGGGCATGTGATTATTTCATACATCAACAACATTCACATAATTCAAATAAACACATTCCACATTCATTTCAAGCATATAAATAACATTCTCATCGTTTATCCTTTAACATCTATCGGGCATTATCATTTAATTCAAAATTTTCATTTATCGAGCTTGATCAGATATGTAATCATTTTCACATATTTATGACATTTATACAATTTACATAAACACAATCAATGCAAGCATGTAAATAAACACAAGTTAGTTACAGGAACTTACCTCGACGATTGTTCGTGTACGAAAAATCTACTAATCTGACTTTTCTATTTTCCTTGTTCTAGCTCCGAATTTGGTCTATTTGGATCTATACTAGTAAATTCGACATCAATTTATCACATTTCACATTTATGTGGACTCAATTTACAATCTAGGCAAAATTACCATTTTGCCCTTATCTTTTCTATAAATTCCAATTTCGTCCCTAGGCCCGGAAAATGAAACTTGTGCAAATTACTCCCTATTCCAAGCCTAACCAAAGCCCCATTACAAATTTTACAGCACATGTATTCATAAAATTTCAAAATTTTTCATCAAATTTTACAACTTTTCATTTTAGTCCCTAAATCATGTTTTCATCAAAAATCACTTTGTAAAAGTTGTTTATCTATCAATAACCTTTCATTTTCTACCATAAATTTCTAATTTCCAGCATATACATCCATGACCCATTTTTCATACCTTGATAACTTTTCAAATTAATCGCTCAAATAAAGAGAATAAGCTTTCCCGGTTTTAAAATTATCAAAATTACTAAAAACGAGGCTTGAATACTTACCCAATTTGGCCATGAAAGTTTCTTCTCTCTCTCCTAGGGTTTGCATGTATTATTTGGGAAAGAAGATGAGAAAAATAAGATGATAGTTCTTTTATCATCTTTTTAATTAATTAATTTAATTTAATTCCAATTTAGTCCCTACCTTTTTTTAAATTTTCCAAGGATGAATCATACCAAAATATCTACATACTTTTACTAATGGTATAAATACCATATAAGGACCTTAAGTTTTGAATTCCATTGCTATTTGATCCTTCTAACTACAAGAGTTCAACTTTTGTATTTTATACGATTTGGTCCTTCTCGGAATTAAGCACATAATCAGTAAAATTTTCTTATCAAAATTTTCACATGACATGTCTATAATAATATGGAACATAAAATAAAATAAAATAAACTTTATTTTTTGGCTCGGATTTGTGGTCCCGAGACCACTGTTCCGATTTCATCGAAATTGGGTTGTTACAAGTCTCCTCCTTAAGGAATTTTTGTCCACAAAAAATTTACCAGTAAAGAGATTCAAACATTACTTTCTCATGTTTCCATCCAGTTTCCAGATAGCTTTCTCTATATCATATCATTGTCAAAGAACTTTTACTAAAGCTACCTTTATATTTTTCGTTCTTCACTTTACATGCAGAATTTCAACTAGTCACTCACTGTAAGTCATGCCAAGCTGACTTTCAATCTCTATAAGAGAAATAACAGATGACAGGTCTAATCGATACTGTCATGGCACATATACTCATAAAAACATTGTGAAGTCTGTAGAACTCTGATAATAATACCAATCAATACGTAACAGGTCTAATTCTTTTCAATGATCTCATATGACCCATTAAACCATATAATTAATTTTGCCTTTACTGCCAAACCGGAGAACTTTCTTCCATGGCAAAACTTTCAAAAATATTTTTTCGCCAATCTGAAACTCTATTTCTTTTCTTTTTTGATTCACATCGGATTTATGAAGATCAACTACTGCTTTTAAACTATCTCAAATCACTTTCATCCTTCTTCATTTTCAAAGAATCAAACCCACTACATGTATCTTTTCTCACTAAGCTCCGTCCAAAACTCCGGAGTTTTATGTTTGTGACCATATAAAGCCTCGTACAGTAAAAAATTTGTACTTGACTGTTAATTGCTATAATAAGCAAATTCAGCCAGAGGCAAATACTTTTCCTACTTACCTTCAAATTCAAGTACACAACATCAAAGCACATCTTCCAAATTCCGAATCATTTGTTCAGATTGATCATCCGTCTGAAAATGAAATACGGTACTAAAATGTAACCGTATACCCAGAGTTTCTTGTAACTTGTTTCAGAACCGAAATTTAAACTATAGATCTCTATTAGACATAGCAGAAACTAGCACATCATATAATTTGACAATCTTAAAGAAAAATAATCAAGCAGTCTATCAAGTGTGAAATCCACTCATTCTAGAATGGTATGTGCAGGCTTCGTCAAACAATCGACAATTACTCAAATAATATCTTTCTTTTTCATAGACAGGGATAATCCTGATATAAAATTCATAATAACTTTGTCCCATTTACATTTCAGCATTTTCACTGACTATACCCATCTTGAAAGTATCATCTCTATCTTGCTAATACATCCAGCATTTAAATATAGATTCAAAAATACCACATTTCATTCCGGCTACCCGTATATCTTTTTTTCAAGTCGTTGTGTATTTTATCATTTCCTAGATAAACAGACATAGTACTACTATGATCAATCATGTAAAATTTTCTGTATAAACTCCAAATTCTTCAGTACACTGACCCTATCTCTGAATTACAGACATTTATTAGATCTATCCTGAAATTCTGAATCAGAAATCATTTCACACTTTATTCGTTTAACTTACAACTCATTATCACTTTTTTGAGTTTTACCGTTCTGTTCTAGAACCATCAGTTTAGCTCTATACTTAGCTAAAATTAAGCTATTATCAAACAATCATAATTAGTATCCACGGTTTGCAAAGTATACAGAGATTTTCTACTTAGAATATCTGTAACCACATTCGTTCTTTCCAATTGATATACAATTGTCAAACCATAATCTTTCAACAATTCAAGTCATATACACTATCTCAAAGTCAAATCTTTTTGCAACATCAAATACTTTAACTTTTTATAATCGGTGAATATATGACATTTTTCACCAAACAAGTAATGTTGTCAAATTTCAATACAAAAACAATAGCCGACAATTCTAGATTATGTATTGAGTAATTCTTTCCATGTGGTTTTTAACTGTCTGAAAGTACAAACTATTACCTTGCCTTACTGCATCAAACATAATCTAATCCCATTCCATAATACATCTAAGTAATAACAAACTCCTTACCCAATTCAGGCTGAACCAAAATTAATGCTTCGGTCAATAGAGCTTCTAACTGGTCAAAACTTTACTGATATTTATTGGTCCATTCAAATCTTACCTCTTTTTTGTAATAACTGGGTCATCAATGTAGATATTTCAATTATTAACATTGAAGCTTTGAGTTTTTTCCAAAACTAAAACCATCGGATAGATTTTAAACCATTGTGCAATAATATGACTGGCATTTCAACTATACAAGCAAAGCAACACTTCCACATCAATAGTGCACCTCAACTTAAAATAGGGAGAACCAAAAGTGGCCCCAATACTAACCAATGCAGTAATACAATTTTTATAATCTGTGATCTCTATCACCATACCTCATGATCGAGTTAATGTTTATAATGGTAATAAATGTAATTACCTCCGATCGAAGAATATCTTTTACAGATAACCATGTTTACATAAGAAAGAGATTAATGATATCTCAGAGAAAATTCAGAAGGGTAATATCACGCATACTCAGTAGAAACAACTGTGATAAAGATAATATAACTTGCATATTCGCAACTCAGGGCTTCAATCAGTAAAAGTAGGAAATGATATCATATGAACCTTATCATCAAATATTATATCAATCATGATAAATTAGAAAACCTGAGTATGATAGAGCAATACCGCTCAAGAGTCAACCAGACTTACTGTAATTCCATCTATCATAATTTACATGCCTTTTAGTACGACGAATATTGCATCTGAACATGAACAATTTCATATGCCTCTGAGAATAACAGAACTTATAGAGTACCCAGAAGAGATTGTTGTAATATACTAAATTATAACAGTTTTATTCACATATATATGCAATTTGATTACTATTCCACTGACTAATAAAGTCATCAATAATCTTACATTATTCAGTTCACTGAAAGAGTCAATTCAGAAAAATTATCGGCTAATCAGTTCTGTAAATATCATATATCGATAAGTCGATTACTCGTGAATAATCTTCTTCCTTAGCAATGACATCACATTTTCAGAATAATCTTCAGAAAAATCTGGCATCTCTTTTTAACACCATCTTTACTTACTAACCCATTCTCATTCTAACTGCATCATTATTCATTCAGCCTTTAAGCTCTTTAGTTCTACATTCATGAGCTTAATCCATATAAATCTTGTGAATTTTCATCGTATAAAACTATACTGGTAAGGGGGTAGAGATCGTTAGCCTCACAATTTAGTTTTCATTTAGATACGCATATAACATAACATTCATCATTCTCATGTACTATAAAACGTTTATGCATACCTTTTCGAATTCTATTTCATCATGAGTAACATTTTTACTCAGGCACGTGAGTATCAGTTTCAATAGTATCGGAATTAGCTCGGTTGGAAAGCATCTCTGTTCATTTGTAAGACATTTTAATCAGAGTCTGGAGATATCACACTATCATAGCTTACATAATGGCATGTATCTCTAGACTCCATATATGCTACGTTTAGTCTGAGAACCGACTAAACTGTAGCTCTGATACCACTAAATGTAACACCCCCAACCTGTATCTGTTGCCGAAAAAGGGTTACGAAGCGTTACCGGGAACTTTCAGAACATTTTTAGATAATTAATGTGAATTACTTTTTATTAACCGAGATCATTCAAAACATCCCTTAATTGAACCCTCGAGGTCTAATACGAGCATTAGAAATGGGTTGGGACTTAATCAGAACCTCTAAAAATTTTTCGCGACATTTCAAAAATTTTCCAAGGTGTAGGGCTCACGCACCTGTGTGGTCCAAGGGACACGCTCGTGTGACCCTGGAACACGCCCGTGCTAGAGGCCGTGTTCGACCCCGTGTAACTCTCTGACTTATGCACATGGCCATGCCATGCACCCATGTACTAGGCCGTGTTGTAATGCCCCCTTACCCGAGACTGTCACTGGAGTCGAGCATGAGACATTACTAAACTTATTTTAGCATTTAAACAAGTTCAAACAATTCTCGTAGTAAACTGTCCATCTGCATCACAGTCACTGAAAAAATCATATCTCGAGTTAAGAAACTCGAAATCAAATTCCATAAATTTTACCTGAAACTAGACTCATATATCTACTTACTAATTTTTTTCTAGAATTTTTGGTAGGGCCAATTAGTACAGTTTATTAGTTAAAGTCTCCCCTGTTTCAGGGTTCGGCTACTCTGACCCTTGTGTACTACGAATCAAATTTCTTCCTGTACAGAGATCCAATGACTATGTTGTTTGTTTCTATTAAAAATAGACTCAATAATTAATCCATAAATATAAAGTTTGAGTCCTAATTATTTTTACACAATTTATGATGAATTTATAAAGTTAGAATAGGGAATCCAGAAATCGCTCTGACCCTGTTTCACCAAAATGTAAATATCTCATAAAATAAAACTATTTTACCTATTTTGTTTCTTACACATGAAAATAGATTAATTAATCTTAAATTACATATTTTATTCATCATCTAATTCTATCTCTACTATTTTTAGTGATTTTTCAAACTCACGTCACTGCTGTTGTGTGATTCTGTTTTATAGCCAATTTCACCATTTTATGGATTTCCATAGATTAGTTAGCACATAAAGTATACGTGTTATCAAATATAATCTTGATTAGCACTCCAATAGCTAATCATTCTCAAACATTTCCATTCCATCCATGAGCCATATCATAAGATTATATACACAAATTGATTATAATGCTATACATGTCATATTCCCAAAATATACAAGTCATTATACCGAAATAGTTTGTTGATAGTGTGAGCGCGGCTTTGACCATTCCCGATCTCCTAGCCGGCTTGACAAAACTACAGAGAATAGAGAGGAGGGAGTAAGCATAATTGCTTAGTAAGTTCACATGTAAATAGCAAGTAACATAACCATGTAATAATAGGAAATCTACATTTGCATAATATCACCAAAGCATTCATATCATATTTCTCATTCATGATCCTACCATATTATTCTTATATTGAAGTCTCAACCTGAGGGTTAAGTACATACCTGTACAAATTTTCTCATTCACCACACTTACCAACATGTCACCTTCGTTTTCGGTACTCACCTTATCCACTTAAGATTTACCCGTTGAACACATCGGAATATGATTCGAATACACGGATTTCATGCACATAAGTGCCATACCCGCAGCTAGACAAACTAAATAGCCTGCGGAAATTATGTAGCCAAGCTACCATGTAACCCGCTCATAAGTGAACTCGGACTCAACTCAACGAGTTCGGATGCCTAGTTACATCTCACGAACTCGGACTCAACTCAACGAGCTCGGAACTCAAATATCTTAGTGACATGTCACTTGTATTCTAATCTATTCCCAATGTTCAAACGGGCTTTTTCCTTGATCCCACATCTTTGTCGTCTTCCACGGAATATCGAAACCGATACTCGGTAGTAATTCATATTTAACAAGTAGCACACATAATTTGCATATTACTCAATAATAACCACAAAGCATAATATTTCATGATATTAATCATCATATCATATAAATAACATTAAATTACTTAAAATGACAATTATGTTACTACATTTACACCTAAACTTACCTCAGTACAAAATAAAGAAATTTTGCAATTTAGTCCACAATCTTTTGTTTTTCTCGATCAAGGTCGATTCCACGTCTTTCTTGGTCTAAAATAACACATTTAGTTGATTTAATACTCACATTTATCAAAATAGTCCTTAACTCTAACTTTGGAAAAATTACGATTTTACCCCTAAACTTTTGTATATTTACACTTTTTCCCCAAAGCTCAAAAATTAATTTTTTTTTCCAAAATTTTTTTTTATGACATGCTGATCATTTTTCCCTTCTATGGCAACATCAAATTCTCACTCTAACATGTAGTTATAAACATTAGGTATTTTTACCGATTATGTCATTTTACTCGTTTTCACATAAAATCGTTTAGCAAAAGTTGTTTAACACAATTTAAAGCTTCATATTCTACCATAAAACATCAAAATAAACACATTTCACCTATGGGTATTTTTCCAAATATAAATCCTACGTTAAATTATTGCTAGAATAAGCTAAATCAAGTTACCAAGACTCCAAAAACGTAAAGAACATTAAAAATGGGGCTTGGAATCACTTACTATGGAGCTTGGAAGCTTAAAACAAACCCTAGCTATGGAGAACCCTTGAAATTTCATCCTAATGAAGAAGATGGACATATTTTGCCATCTTTTTCCTTTTTTTAATCTTTCAATTACCAAATGACTAAAATACCCTTCATTAAAAACTTCGATTATTTCAACCTATGTATGTCCACTTTTGTCCATGAAAACCTAATGGTATAATTTCCATTTAAGGACCTTTACTTCAATTATGCTCTTCAATTAAATCCTTTAACATCTAAAACTCATATTTTTCAAATTTTGCAATTAAGTCCTAATAGGCAAATTAGGCATACAATTCATGAAATTTTCTATCGATATTCTAACACATGCATCTAATCACTCAATTAATTATAAAATTTAATCGAAATAAATTTTTCTACTTCATAATTGTGGTTTAGAAACCACAATTCCATTTAGGCCCTAATTCGAGATATCACACGTGTGGTTAATTAATACAATTCGAAATTAGATGCAGGTTTCACACGACCAAGACACACGCCTGTGTTCTAGGCCTGTAGCATACACGGCTGAGACACACGCCCGTGTCTCTACCCGTAAGCTCAATTCTGAGCATTCTATTTCTCAAAACTAAGGTGCAAGGGACACACGACCTAACTACATGCCCATGTACTCAGCCATGTGTAACACACGGCGTAGACACGCCCATGTGTCTACCCCTGTAGACAAAATAAAGCCATTTCCTAGCCTTATTTGTCACTCAAATTCACCATTTTCCTACACCAAAACATACCAAGTGCAATCCAACTATTCCAAGTATTCAAATCAAACAAATTCCATCATTCAACATGGCATATCATTCCATGCATGCATGTGTCTAATCTTACCTTAGTTCAATCCATGTATTAAACATGATTTGATCAACTACTTAACATATATGTTGCTACCATAGTTTGACATTACAAGTATATTTAAACAAACCATTACTAGCCATTTCAATGGCTAGATTACAAGCATCATTTACATTACATGCCAATATGGTCAATATATCCTATACATGCCATTACAACACTAATTGATTTACCATATTGTACCGACATGGGCCAATGGATAGTATGAGTGATCTCCGCTGAGCTTCCAATCCAACAAGCTTCTGATTTAATCTAAAATAGGGAAATAAAACTAAGTAAGCATAAAATGCTTAGTAAGTTCGCTTAACTTGGTACTTAACTTACCATTCATTCTACTATGAGGTAACTATGTAAGGTATATTCAATCAATTTGACCTCAAGCCCGACGCACATCCTCATTGCCCTTGTTAGTCATATAATCCATAATAACATCAAAACATATATGGGCTCAACAACAATCAAGATTCCAAGCACATATGCTTTCCACAACATGTATTCATTCAACATGCATAATTTATGTCATTATTACAAGTATAATTTCATACCAATTCATTTCGAGTTCAGATTATTTCATATAAGAACTTTATTCATATTAATCGGAATATCAAGGTCACGATTAACACTCAAGGTATATGAGTCTATAATCAAGGGTGCACATACTCATCAAATAAATTCCACGTACAATATCATCATTTCATATTTCCATATATCAATTATCACGTATCGTCATTTTTATGTATTTCAGGCTAATATGTGTAATAACTCATTTCTTATTCATTTCTTCTCATGTCAAGAACTTTTACCCGTTGAATTTATATGAAATATCGATAGATACACAGGTAGTATATTCGTGGTGTACAAATCAGGATTCGTCAATTCATATTCAACGATACCCATAAGGTACTATATCAGAGAGTACACTCTCGAGCCACACATGTATACAATAGGATTACCAGTCTAGGCTAAATCCTTTTTATGACATATGCTCTAAGGAGCTTGATCTGGATTACCAATCTGGGCTAAATCCAATCTATAACATGTGCTCGACTTTTCTATGATAAGGTCAATAGGATTACTCATCCGAGCTAAATCCCATCAGCAACAAATGCAGGACCTCATTCATTTCAGGAAATCACATATCCATCAAATTTCCATTTTATTCAACCGAGATTCAAACATTATCAGGCATGTGATTATTTCATATATTCACAACATTCATATAATTCAAATAAAGACATTCCACTTTCATTTCAAGCATATAAGTAACATTCTCATCGTTTATCCTTTAACATCTATCGGACATATCATTTAATTCAAACATTTTCATTTATCGAGCTTGATCAGATATGTAATCATTTTCACATATTTATGACATTTATACAATTTACATAAACACAATCAATGCAAGCATGTAAATAAACACAATTTAGTTACATGAACTTACCTCAACGATTGTTTGATTACGAAAAATCTACTAATCCGACTTTCCTCTTTTCCTCGTTCTAGCTCCGAATTTGGTCTATCCGGATCTATACGAGTAAACTTGAAATAAATTTATCACATTTCACATTCATGTGGACTCAATTTACAACCTAGGCAAAATTACCATTTTGCCCCTATCTTTTTCATAAATTCTAATTTTGTCCCTAGGCCTGGAAAATGAAACTTGTGAAAATTACTCCCTATCCCAAGCCTAACCAAAGCCCCATTACAAATTTTACAGCACATGTATTCATAAAATTTCAAAATTTTTCATAAAATTTTATAACTTTTCATTTTAGTCCCTAAATCATGTTTTCATCAAAAATCACTTTGTAAAAGCTGTTTATCTATCAATAATCTATCATTTTCTACCATAAATTTATAATTTCCAGCATATACATCCATGACCCATTTTTCATACCTTGATAATTTTTCAAATTAATCCCTCAAATAGAGAGATTAAGCTATCCTGGTTTCAAAATTATCAAAATTACTAAAAACGAGGCTTGAATACTTGCCCAATTTGGCCATGAAAGTTTCTTCTCTCTCTCATAGGGTTTGCATGTATTATTTGGGGAAGAAGATGAGAAAAATAAGATGATAATTCTTTTATCATCTTTTTAATTAATTAATTTAATTGAATTCCAATTTAGTCCCTACCTTTTTTTAAATTTTCCAAGGATGAGTCATACCAAAATATCTACATACTTTTACTAATGGTCTAATTATGATATAAGGACCTTAATTTTTGAATTCCATAGCTATTTGATCCTTCTAGCTACAAGAATTCAACTTTTGCATTTTATGCGATTTGGTCCTTCTTGTAATTAAGCACATAATCAGTAAAATTTTCTTATCAAAATTTTCACATAACATGTTTATTATAATACGGACCATAAAAAATAAAATTAAATTTTATTTTTTGGCTCAAATTTGTAGTCCCGAGACTATTGTTCTGATTTCACCGAAATTGGGCTGTTACATAATGGTTGTGAATACACAATAGTTTTGAAAATAAAAACTGCCAGTAATTCATGGATAAACCACCAGTGTATGTATATAAAACTTCCAGTACTTCCTCCTTTCAAAGCATCTCGTCTCATGCAATGCAGTATGACATGCGAGTATCAATACAGTACAAAAACAGTAGACATGTTTATCATGTATTTAGATCAATAGTAGCAATAGACATGTCTGTCATGTACTCAGTTTATCAGTGACATTAAGCATGTTGTTCATACAATCATAATTTCAATAATACGAGTAACAATAACAATTTATCAATGATTCAATCATAGAAGGCATGTACTTAATCACATACCATGCACATATGGTAAATAATCCAACCAACCAAATCATGGATTCCACATCATTTATAATACCATGGATTTAATTAAAAGAGATAAAATTCTAAAAACAGTTCTAGGATCATGTAGGGACTAATTGACAGTTTTCAAAAACTTTAGACAATATTATAAAACAGGGGCACATGTCCGTGTGGTTAGGTCATATGCAATGCCTTAAGCCATGTGGCGGGGTTGCACAGCCATGTGGCCAAGCCGTGT